>NC_136483.1:46811631-46834131 GCF_053919585.1 Euprymna scolopes
GGGAGGTTATTCTTTTTCTTTTACTTATCTATACATTTTCTGATCAAGGGAAAGTAATCCTTAATTACTGTTTAAATGTCGTTAGATTAAAGCTAAAATTATATCTATTTATTCATTTGTTTAGATTATGTTAGCTGTTAAGGGGGCGTAATTCTTTTATTTATTTCTTGTATGAATTAGAACTCATACCATATATGGGAAGTAATTAGTCTATTTCTGACTTTATTAGAAATATATAAGATTTTTTTTATTTTAATATTAATGTCTGGTGTGTATTGTTCAAACAGTATTGACCCTTTAATTTGAGATGTCCCTGGTTCCCAGCAATTGCTAAAGTTTTAACGGAGTTTTTATATCGCGTTTCTAGAAGGACGATGTTTTGGTGTTAATGTGTTGTTCAATTCGGATATGTAACGGTCTTGTTTAACTTTCGATGTCTGATTCATTGTATATGTGCGTTCGGATAATGCTGTGTTTTTATGGGACACTAAGGTAATAAGCATTGTTTGCTCTGAGTTGTAGGTCGGGTTCTAGATCGGTACTGTCTTTATATTGTATATTTGTATGAGTTGTATGTCTAGTTGTTCTATGGGAATGGCCTTGCGTACGACTGTAGTTATCCTCTCATTAAAATCTGGTATTTTGAGGAAGCATATGCTATTTACTGTGTGTGTTTGTTTTCTGTGGAATGCCTTATTGTATTGTATGTTTTTCGTGGGCTATCCATTTTGCTGGAGGATTTTCCACTGGAGGTGATCATTTCCGTTTTATTAGTGCAGCTGTTGCGAATGTAGTTTGTTTTATCTGTAGCATAACTTATTTTTGATTGTCTAGGAAATGCCACCTTATAGTTCACGAAAAGGTCAAGTCAGGCGGATTTTTTTAATAGAAGTTGGCATTTATTTGAACTGTTTCTGTGGTGTAGAGTGTGAAATCAAGTAATGATGTGTGTCCGGTGTGTTAGGGGTTTCTATGGTAAATATGATATGTGGGTATGCGTTCTGGAACTTAATGAATATTTTATTAGCTTCCTCACGAGATGATGTTAGGATGAGAATAGCATCTACATATCTTGTGAAAGAGATGTCGGCTTGATAATTATGGAGTGTACCTTGTTCTAGTCTGTTCATGTATATTATGGCCAGAAGTCCAGATATGCTGGATCCCGTGGGAAGTCCTGATATTTGTTTCTATAGTCTGTGTTTATATTGGAAAAGTGTGTTGCCCACTAATATATTTAGAAGTTGGTGTATGTCTTCAGTGGAAAGGTTAAACAGTATAGACTATTATATGCGATATCTTCTGTGATTAGGTCAACAGCTCTGTGTGTAGGTACCGGTGTGTAGAGAGAGACAATAGCAAAGCTGAATGTGTGTTGTAGATGCTGGGTACGTGATGATTGTTGAGTGGGTAGGATGTATATATATATATATATATATATATATATATATATATATATATATATATATATATATATATATATATATATATCGGGAGATTACATCGCTCAACATTGCACGTAAGTTCAAATATTCCCAAAGTTAACGTTTTTTTAACATTTTCGCCATTATACAAGGTTTGAAATAACAAATAGCCGATTTGATTTAACCGCTCATATGATTATTAACTAGCGATTTTAACGTCATTTCCCATAGAAATACGAGCTTCATAAATTGTTAGATTAATGCAATAATATGTTAAACACTGATCTGATTAGCCTGTTTACTTGATTAATTGGATGAGCGAATTATTATATCATTTTTCGCAGCCTTTGTTTCGTAAATTAATTTCTATTCACACAGATGGAAAACTTATAAACACACATGCATATGTGCGCATACTTACATATATTTAGTCTATGTTTTATGTGTGTCTGTAATTTGAGCAATCTTTGTTTTTCTTATTATTCTCCATTGTACGTTTGTGATATTTTCGTTATTACAGATTCTAATTATGTGGTAATTACGTAACTGTTACATCTTCTCTAAAGGTGGATGTGTGTATAACCATCTAATATCTTCATAATAGTCACAAGGTTTCGTTTTATTTTGAACTTAGTAGCAACTTCATGTACTGACGATGACTGTTATCAATATAAACACAATCGTCTTTGAAACGATCGTACACGAAATACTTGAGCTTGAATTATTATTTCTTAAGTGTATTTATATAGTATCGATATATATATGCATATATGTATATATATATATATATATATATATATATATATATATATATATATATGTATATATATATTCTCGTAAATTCTTTTATGGAAAACCGCTTTACAGTAAACTATAAAATAAAAGAATTCGTATGCTAAAACATCAAAAGTGATCTCTATTACGATTGAAGTAAATCAGGAACTGCAACTTTCGCCAACGTTTTATTATGATGTCATAGACCTAGAAGCGAGAGCTGCCTGAACTTATATGTATATTGACGATGCCATGATTGTTTTCAAAGATAAATCTGATCTGCAAAGTATATTCTATAACAATCAGTTATGCCGTCCTCTCTGCAAAAGAAGTAATCCATGGATGATTCTTTTAAATATTTTGGTACAACTATTTCTGGAAATGTAGTGTCCTTGGTGAAATAAGCGCTTAATCAATGGTGCATGACTAGAATGGCGTATTGCAACTGTTTTTTTTCGTGATTCACGCATCAGTGATCAACCATTATGAGATTTATAAACTGCAATACGAATTGTTGATTTATACGGATCTGTGCGCTGGCAGTTCTTAGAGGAAGCAGAAAGAAGGTTTTGTGTTAGGCTTTAGGTCTTACCAAACTTGAACAATATTCTCAATCGATGTTTTGCCAATTTAAGATAAAATGAGTGGAAAATCGATTACCCTTGTACGGAAACGCACTGTGCGTAAACGACAATACCGCCTAGAAAACCGGATTGACTATGAAACAAATGTGATTCGATACCCTACACTTAGACCTCAAAACAACTGGAGTTTAATCTGAGGATGTGCTGAATATGTACGGAGAGACGGGGTAGAAATGTAGTACATCTGCCCTGTCCAAGTTTTACTAACTAGGGGTACAAGGATCCCACCATCTTTCCAGCGATTTTGGCAATGCATTTGATATACATGTGTAATGTTATGACCATTCAGGCTGTGATCATAGCGTAGTATATGTTAACTGTGGCAAGCGGGGTCAATGGTCAAAACATTATTATTATTGTTATTGTATTCTTATTAATTGATTTGAGCGAGGGATGGTCGCTGGATCAGTTATTATGATTAGAAGAATAAACAATTAAATTGCAGAAGAAATGATTGACGTGTGAATCGCAAAAGGAATGTGAAAATAGAAAATATATGCGAACATTATTTTGGGGTTTTGAATAAACAAAAAACTAATTGTGGATTAGGTTGTTATGAGACACGTAATTAGATGATATGAGAGAACATATGATGTAGTTAGTTTTGGAGAGATCCAGAGAGTTGAGGATTGACCACCAGAGCGGACAAACGTCTAGACAGGGGTGGACAGACAGCTAGGAGCGGGCTGTATGAACAGAAAATATTGACTAACTGCAGATCCTGTGAAAACCATTTGGGGCAACTGTAATAAATTTATAATATAAAAATATAAAGAATTGTTTTAATGGTTTCACAAAGAGGAACATATATCTCAATTGGATGGTGATCGCTACATGGTTCGTCACGGATCAGCGGGAAGATGCAGAAGAACTCTTCATAAAAAAAGGTATGAAGCATATATTATTCTTCTTACATATGAACTTTAAAAATATCCCATGTGATAAGTCTCATACAACACAGTTCAAGTTACATTTCATATCATGTACTTCTAGCTAAACCACATAATACGATTTATACATTTTTTTTTACACTGTGATCACCACTTATCAAGGCCCGGAAGCGTCTCAGGGATAAGGGTTATTGCAAGTACATTACGTTAGTGAGGAGATTTGATGAAGTGTTTACTTAAGGGGGCGGTTCATTAGGAATTTGTTAACATTAGACTTGAATACATCCAAGTTGTAGTCCGGAGGGAAGCAGGCAGACGGAACAGAGTTCCACAGGCGTGCAGTTCTAAGAAAGAAGCTTTGTTCATGAAATCCGCGTTTTCATTTAGGCACAGATATAGAGTGGGGGAAATTTTTCACAGTGGATTCAGCTAGACGGGTGTTTTTCGTGAAAGATTGGCGAGGGGGGGACCAGGGATTGGAGTTCAGACGAGCACCTGCCATGAAAATAACGATAAAACAAGGATAGGCTCGCAACGTCTCTTCTGTTAGAGAGGGGTTGCAGGGTAGAGAAAAGGGCATCCCCCACTAAACCACGAAGTCTGTTTTGTACTCTGTCAAGGCAGGATAGGCTGTTTTTGGCACCTCCTGCCCAGATATGGCAACAGTATTCCATCCTTGGCCGTACTTGGCTTTTATATATTATCTGTCTGTTAAAAGAACAATATCTTACATCCACTAGATAACACATGACACGTTTTAATATATAATCTCCTCCAATATAAAACAATATACTACACATGTTCCATTTCCGATCGGGAGTAAAGGTCAAGTCTAGAAGCTTGTCAAAACATGAAGCCTTCCCAAGGCGAGATCCATCCATTTCAATTGATGCCAGATTGAGTCAGAGCGTTGATGATGTAAAGATAGAAGCTTTGTTTTGGATGCATTAAAAGTAACCACTTACCTCTTCCCCCACTGTACCACGCGCTAAAAATCAGAGGAGAGCGAATTGGAGAGAACTTTGTCATTTACGGCCTTTGATGTGTTGCCATAGATGATCGTGTCATCAGCATAGATGTCAACGAATGATTTAAGTATGTGTTTTGGGATATCATTGGTGTAGACCAGGAAGAGATTTGGGCCCGGGATGGACCCCTAATGGACATTAGCATTAATACTGTGGGGCCTCTGATTTCTGCCCATCAACTACTACTCTTATGAACCTATCGGAGAGAAATGATTTAATGATTGAGAACACATTTCCAGTTATACCATAGCTGGAATTCTTGTGAAGTAGGCCCTTATGCCGTAGCTTATCGAAGGCCTTCGATATGTCAAGAGCAATTGCCCTGGAAAGGAAACCTTTGCCAAGAGATTCACTAATCCTATGTGATATAACGGTTAGCACATCTGTCTAGATCTTGCAGAGCGGAAACCATATTGCATGTCACTAAGAAGGTTGTTTCTGTCGAGGTGGTTGACTACTTCTCTATTTAATATGGATTCCAACAACTTACTCACGACACCCAGGAGACTTATTGGTCTGTACTGAGAGGGAGATGACTTTTCACCTGAATACTTAAATACAATGCATACTGATGGGGTTTTCCATGGTGTTGGAAAGCACTTCTCCTTAAGGACACGCTTAAACAGTATTGTAAGTATGGGGGCAAGTTCTGGTTGGAGCTTTATCAGCACTATGACTGGAATGCCGTCATGGCCAGTTGCTTTACTGGAATCAAGGTTCTTGATTAGCTTGGCGACCTCACGCACAGATATGTGTATGTTGCATAGCATGTTGTCTGTTATAGGAGGAAATGCGGGAAGTTTATGGCCTTCGTCGCATAGGGTAAAATTAGACATATATATGGCAACGTTTTTACATACAGCAATTCCTTTCTACACGCGAAATTATGTTTTGATAGATGGTTAAGTTGACATTCAAATAAGTCATAAGATTAATTTTATTCCATTAGATATTTATCGGTATTTTACTCTTCTCTGCACGACAAAAATAAATAAGCGTCTGTACGAATCTATTTTTTCTTCCCCATCACATTGTTTGATTGGATTCTCTCTCTCTCTCCCTCTCTCTCTCTCTATCTCTCTCTGCGAAACAGTACTGTATGTGGATGACTATATATATAATGTGTTTTTACATGAGCCGTAATGTGTTCCTACACAATCATGAGTATGTTTCGGTTCTCTAGTATATAGTTACTAAAAACCTCTTCAGGCAATCACGCTCATATGAAAGCAAAGTCAGTAATAAAAATCAAAAGTCATCTTACAGAAAAACATGCTGTTCGGGAAAAGGAAAGATAGAATAAGGTAAAGCTGTACGAAAAAAATAGATTAAGTGGGTATGAAGTTTTGTTTGTGTTAGTGTGAGAGAATAAGATAGGCATGTTTGTTTTCCTTTTCTTAACATCATTTTTACTGTAAGATGTCTTTTTTATTTTCATTACTGACTTAGCTCTTATATAAGTGTGATTGCTGGAAGAGGTTTCTGGTTTCTAAATATTAAAGGATCGAAACATGCTAATGACTGTGTATCAACACCTTACTGCTTATGTAAAAACAAATTGAAAATATACCTTGCTCTACTTCGGTATTGAGCACTCTTGAATTAATCTTGTTATGTTAAACTAGTTATCTTACCTCTGTAAAATAAAAATAAGATCCTGCATTTTGCTCATTCCTGCCCTCTGATGAGAAGGAGAGTATTTCTTCGAAACTCTGCGGATTAAGGACTATCCACTTATATTGTGCTTCCGTTTTAAAAATTAAATATGTTTTTAACTCTTTTTCAATATGTCTTTTAACATGTTTTATTAATCATTTGTTCATATGCATATATATATATATATATATATGTATGTATATATATATATATATATATATAATCTGTTTCAATTGCCTTTTTTATAGAATAAATAATTATTGGTGGGATTATCTTCTCTTTTCTTATTATCGGTTTTCATAGATCATAGTAGACTCGGTATATTCTGATTTTTCGAGTTTCTATATTCTTTTATGCCGATTTATATTTCTTACTATTTAAACTATTCCATGTTATTTCTACTTCGACAGCGGCCGATCTTAAATCTTTCTCTCAACTATGGCTTTTCGACACTATTTCGTTAAAGGGTTTCATCGAAAAATCATAGAACAAACATTATTCATTCTAATCACTTTATGGAGCAGATGTAAGCTGTTGAAGGGAGATAATTATAAATACACAGCTAAAGACAAATCGCTAAGTTATTACTTAATAATTTATCTAACGCCAGGGATTTCGTTAGTAAAATTTTTCTACTGATGTTGTAACATTTGTTCATATTTTGGTCTATGCTTTGCAATAGTATGAGAAACTTCTATTTTTGCAAGATTCTTCAATTTTGAGCTCAAGCAACAAGAATTCAACTTATGTTGTAGTATTGGGAGGCGTTTTCATCGTATAATGTTGGCGACTCTCGCGAATTTCCTATAATTACAATGAGTTATATTTCCATGGTATTAGATTGCTACTATCCATAGTCACTTCATTCCGAATATTTCTTTGCCTGGTTGTAAAATACGCTTAAATATATGTTAATTGATGTGGATTTTATATTTATCATTACAGGGTCAAATCTCTATTGAACACCATATCGTACATAATATGTAGTATTGTTTTGAAAGATCTAAAACAAAATTACTTGGGTGCCATAAAATAAAATAGAAATCAATATATTTAGAGCTCCGTCTGCGTCTTTCCCTTTGAAATATCGACAGAGATTTAAAATAAACCCTTTTAAGCTATGCTCTTGTGCAAAATAATATGGATATGTCCGCAAGTTAAAATAGACATCTAGCATTTCAACTTTCATTCATGTACGCGTTATTAATCTCTGTTTTTATTTTAGCTTTTACTTGTTATAAACCATCCTTTGTGTATGGTTAATATATTATGTTGATTGTAGTGTCATGTGACGAGTAGCTTGAGTTTATCGGTTAAATATCTTCACACACATACATACATATGCTGCTTTATATAGATTCAATAACATTTTTCAAACACTAAGTGTACCCTTGTGTCACGAAATTTTTGGTCTTATAAAAGTTCCCCAACTACTTATTACCCTATAATACTAGAGCAAGTTTCACAGTTTCTTACCATTCTATTTATAGCTTAATTAGTTTACATTGCTTTAAAATACCCACCATAATTTTATTGTTGTTATGTACCTCTCCCAATCTTTTATTACATGAGTAGCGGTTCGATTTATGAGAGAAGTAAACTGGTTATTGTAATCTACATACGCTTTAAAGGTTTACGTTATTTCTTTCCAAATCTATTAACATTTCATATTTTGCATTTGTTTTTTATAACATCATATTTTGTTTTTCATTATATATCATTGTATATAAAATATTTATTGCCCCACAAATGCTGGCCTAATGATTTGATACTTGTATTTAGCTGCCTATAGTATTAGCTGATTTTATTTTGTAAATGGCGAAGGATTGATAGTTAACATTCAATATTGAATGAGTTAATTTTTAATAATTATAGATATCTAAATTTTGTCAGTTAAGATACCGCTGTATAGCTTTAACATACAGTTTGCTGTCATATATAACATTTAACGAGCAATATATTACAAGAATCTCAAATGTCCATTTGTCGTATCTTATGGCTTTAACGAAATTGAAATTCTACTCAGGGCGTCAGTGCTGAATCCCCGGTTTACTTTGTTGCCGCCATGCGATCTTAAACGCTGAGATTTTTAATTTATCAGCAAATAGTGTAAGAGAAATCTAGAATACTCCCTGCCATTTGCATTGGATATCCGCAATGATCACATATAGACACACTTTATTTTCGGATTGAGTATAAGAGCAGTTTTCTTCGAAACATTAAGAGATATCAAATAAATGTTCTTACAAAATTGCTGGTGTCATAAAGGAGTCGCACTAACACAATTGGATTTTTAGTTTAGTTTAGACCGTTGTTACAGTAAATATACCATTTTTCAAAGTGTATTTATATAGTTATAAATGTTATTAATGAAATATTGCAAATCTAGTGGATCCCAATACATGTATTTAAATGTGTTTTAGAATCTTTGTTATGATTACAAGAACTTTATTTTTATGTACATATTTTAATATTAACTGTGACTTGATGAACTATAATTCGGTTCCGTCGAAGACAACAGATTTTAAATGTTTTATTAAAACAAGATAAATATTAACTCTCTCAGCAACCGATGCATTGTTCCCGACACCAATACATTGTGTTGATTCATAATCTCCCTAAGATAGTTAATATCTCTCCGACCATTTAGCATAATAATGAGCTTGTTATTCAATTTCTAATTTACACATGTGCACCAATACACGCCATAGCACATTTGTAAATAAAACGAGGAAATGTGTTCATTCACATCTATATACAACTAATAAAGGCAGATAACATACTACTACGATTAATAATAATATTAAGGTAAATAGAGGAATGAACAGACAAATGGCTTTATTCATAAAACAGATATCTTTAATAAATACATTATTTTATGCATTTATAAATAGAATCAAAGTAGATCATAGGATTATATCATGGTATATCTGTTTAATTCATTGTAGTCATTCTTTTATTTAAGTAAGGTTTATCCAAACATACTTACTGATGAATACATCCTAAATTGTAACCATGTTATAGTAACTTCAAATATGAGTGATTTAACTTTAAAAGACCGGAAATGTTATTTAATAAATGCATACAACTATTTATTCATGCAATGTGGAGGGAGTACATATTAGAGCGTCTCAACACTAAACTGCAGTAATGTTTGTCTTCGAAACCTGTATGAAGAGGTCGGTTTCAAAGCAGGATTAGTGAATGCAATTCACTAAAATTGATAAGAAACAAAGGTGTGGCGTGACGTAGTTTATAATGCGACATAAAGCAATCGACAGCATCGTTAGAATCGGCCGTGCAAAGCTGAAGGTAAATAAACATAACAGAATGAAATTTTTAATTGATAAAAATGATACAGAGTAAAATGCTAATTTTGTATACATGTTCTTGATTATTCCTATTTTCATAAGTAAAATTCATCTCGACTTAAGCTCACCATGAGAAAAGACATTAGACAAAAATTACCAAAACATTTGCTAATCTAATTATGGACGTTTGGACGTATTGTTAAATAACTATTGCCAGCAATTTTCATTGTTTCGTGGTATTAATTGCAAAATATTCTCATACATATATATTCTTATATAAAAAATACCACTTCAATGTAAAAACTATCAGAGAATAAGTTTAAGATGTATAGATTTTGACGCTGAAAACAGCAATTTGTTCTCCTTTTTCAGAAAATAAGGAATAAACGAACGTAAACCAGGAGCCACTAATTTTTTTTTCATTCTTTGTCGAATAATAAATTTGTCGTATATTTTTATTTATTTATAGACTTTAATTCAAATTATTATTATATATATATATATATATATATATATATATATATTCTTAGAAGTTTTAAAACTTTAAATCTATTCAAAAGAGCCATTATATATATATATATATATATATATATATATATATAATTTAAAGGAGATTAGAATAATAGTCTAAAGAGCTAAGTGTATTTTAATGTAACAGTGAAATTACTAGTTTAATTAAAATACAGGAAATGCTCGTTGTAATTTAGATATATAATAAGTTCGATAGTTAAATGTCCTAGAGCTAATTCAATATTAAGTAATGTGATGTACAATTAAAAAAAAAAAATTTTTAATTTAAAAATCAAATTTTAATTAAATTAAAAATCAGTTTTTTATTCAATAAAATAAAAAGCTATAGCAAACATCTAAATGACTACTTTAAACACAGTTCCTGATTTCAAAAAAAGAAAAAAACTAAAAGATTCATCTGCCTTACTTTTATTGCTAGGTTTATTTATGGTGTCTTTTAAATTCAATAAAAATCATCCTAAATTTGCTGATGAGGAGACCGTGCTTACCAAAAAAACTATATACAATTGTTCTACATAACTTCATGTATACCACAAATAAAAAGCACGGATTTCCGAAACGATCGTACAGATAATTGACTTTGTTGTTGTTCCTTCTTATGAAACTGATTTTTAATTTAATTAAAATTTGATTTTTAAATTTAAAAAAAAATTTTTTTTAATTTTTAAATTGTAAATCACATTACTTAATATATATATATATATATATATATATATATATATATATATATATATATATATATCACATATGGGTAGGTTCGTACCACTCGAAGATCGAATTAGTTAAAAAATAAAATGTGTTTGTTTATGTTTATATTATTCTTTTCACTTCGAAGGGATGCGCCCCATCAGTTTTTACTTTTCTTAAATTGCAGAAATTTTTTTATCGCCTACCCCGCTCCACTGAAGAATACCAGCGGGGTTATTTTGCAAAATAGATTCAAGGAAAATATTATTTGTTGAGATGAGTCTATTAATCTCGCACACTTGCTTTTCAAACTTCATCTCATAATGAATCTCACATATAGAAGAAAATGACGTTGTATAAATATATATATATATGTGTGTGTGTGTGTTTGTGCGTGTGTGTGTGCGCGCATGTGTATGTTTATACATCACTGGATATTATCAAAAACACAATAGATAATGGTTAAATGCCAGTTGATACCTGACATAAAGGAAAGTTCTTGGAGAGATTCCGACTTGTTTGTCTTGATGAGATGGAAACCGTACACTCTTTGGGCACAGTGTCTTCGTTGAAGTGTTCTCATTCTAGTCAGACACCGGCACTTATTTTTTTGGCTTGGCTTGACACTCTCTCAAACACGTCCAGTCAACTCCGACATACTTGAAATATAAGCGACCGGAAGAGTTTAAAATAACACATTATCTCGACTTAAGATGTCTGTGCAGACAGCGAATCACAGGGCGTGTAACTGACCGTTTTGCCATCGAAAATACAAAGCATCTTCACATTCATCTCGGCTTAAGTGCTTACCTCCTTCCACGCACGATTTGTTTGATCTTTTTCACGTTCCAGATAAAGTTGGTTTCTTTGGATGAAAAAATAAGCATTTTTAGGTTTGCTGTTATATATATATATATATATATATATATATATATATATATATATATATATATATATATATGTTGTCTCAAGATTTAAAGTAAGTAATTGTAAAGCGACTTGCAGTGTATGGCATTTTTCTTGATTGGGCGATGTTAACCATTATTGGAGTTGATTTTAATGCCTGGGAAATAGCAGATATTGTATCAAATATTTTATTAAAGTATATTAATTTTTATGTGTCAGTTATAATTACAACTGATGATCGACGAGAAGTCTGTTGTGAACGATGCTATAAGTCGTGTAATTGCTTTGAACGTACAATAAAATACGAAAATCAGTCTACTAGATTTATGTGTTTCATATCTTAATTATTGTTTCAAACGGAGATGTGTTACTACACACAGAAACTAAAATACACAAAAAATGCTCAATTTAAGCATCATAATTATAGAATGTTAGATATCATGAACAGAGCATGCGTGTTTTGTAAATAATATCTAAATTAATAACATATTTTTTACACAAAATATTACATTAAAAATAGATACAAACAGAATTTTCGATTTTGATCATAAAGTAATTTACTATTTCTTGTTATTTTAACTAGCATTAATTTAACTATCAATTATTGCATAAAAAAGTTTGTAACATATAGGTTATTCAGTCAATAACGGCAGTGTAGTATTTTTAATAGTTACTTATACGACAATATTATAATAAAAAGGGGCACATCTTATAGTTCGAAAGAACAGTAAATCCTTTCAATACATAGTTTCCGGTTCTAAACCATTACCATTGCGCTCAATATGTTGCCAATTCACCAGTTTCATTATGTAAGAAAACTTCTCACAACGCGATATTCTATATATCTAAAAAATCCAGCATTCATTAGTACAAGTAGATTGGGTTGACCATCTTTTGAGGGGTTGAGGATACCGGATTGACAGTTCCTGGCTGCTGTTCCCGACTGGTAGTACAGCAACACTAACTCTTTGGTAGCGCTTAAAGCGGCTGCTCCCTCAACAGTTTTATAATATCGGGTTATTTGTAGTGACACGTCGCGCATGGAAAGGGACCCTGCACTCATAGTAGACTATCCCGAGGCCAAAATCCTAGTAGATGGAAAGACAACTGATGGTCTTCTTGTGTTGCATGTCTAGTATTCTGCATAAGCACTTGTTCGCAACCCCTTACCTGAACTGAAACTCTTAAAAAATAAGAGTACAATAAAAAAAGTACGCTAAAACCAGGCCCAAACTCAAATAAAACCAACCTGCCTTCTCCCTTGAAGCCTGCATTTACGAACATCCGTGGACTTAGAACTAATTTAAATAATGTCGAAGCATTTCTCCTACAAACACCCTGGATATGGTAGCACTAAGTGAGACTAACCTACACTCCTCCATCCCTTCTAACTAGTTTAACATGCCTGGATATCTCCCACTCTGCCGTAAGGACTCTGACAGACATATGCACGGGCTTGAAGTATATGTTCGGAACACCCTCCCCTTGACTAGAGAAACTAAACTAGAATCGGACGATCAAGCCTTTATTTGCTTTAGACTAAACATGCAACATAACATTACCTACTGTTATTTTCTCTACCGCTCTCCCTCGACTAAGGACTGTACCCTAATAAACGAGTCTCTTACAGCATAGATACAGCACTTTTTTCGACTCTAGCGCACAAGTGCATACATTTGGTGACTTCAATGTCCACCACAGCAACTGGCTTGGATTTTCTACTCACACAGACACAGCTGGTATGACAGCATATAACTTATCTATATCTCATTCCCTCTCACAGGTGGTTACGTTTCAAACCCGTTTCACAGATGAGCAAGCACAACACGCATCATTCTAGAGCTGTTTCTGACCACAGTTCCCGATGTATGTGTAACTAATACCCACCGCCCGCTTGGGAACGCCGATCATGCAGTGGTAATAGTTGAAATAGCCCTAAACTTTAGAGCCAAAACTGAAGAGCCACTGCTCAAATCAACGAGATATTATTAAAAGGCTGACTGGGAAGCAATCGGGGATTTCATCAGGGACGCCCCATGGCAAAATATATTTTCACTTTCTGCTGAGCATTGCTGAATGGTTCAATACAGCAATTGAAGCACATGTTCCAACACAGAAATTGTATAGCAAGCCCCACTCTCCCCAAGGGTTTACTTCCACATGTGCAGCAGCCATCGCGCAAAGGCAGCATGCGTACCGCAAATTTAATCGACATAAGTCCAATACAAACCGACAGAAGTTTATAGAAGCCAGAAGTAACTATAAGAAAGAAATAGCGACAGCTAAGATAGAATTTACTGAAACCACCCCAAAATGCATCGAAGCACAGAAATTAGGAACCCGCGTCGTCTGGAAAATCTACAACCGCGTAAGAAATAATGGGTGATAACTCCCCCCACTATCCAACAATCATGGTTGTTTAGCTCTGCAACTAAGAAGGCTAACATGCTTGCCAGTGGGTTTGTCTCCAACTCTACACTGGACCCTGCTAACCACCCCCTCCCTGACTTTCCTTTGTGGGCAGACGCCACACTAGACGATCTGAAAATCACCTCTTCTCAGGTGCATGCTATAATAAGAAATTTTGACACTGCAAAAGCATGTGGACCTGATCTCATCCCAGCTGTGCTGTAAAAAAGTGCTCCGCCGAAGTAGCTCCAGTTCTTTCCAAACTTTACAACAAATGTCTTAAGGAATATTGCTTTCCTGTCTGCTAGAAAACTGCTTCTGTAGTACCAGTTTTCAAGAATTCTGGCGAAAGAACTACTCAGTATATTATCGCCCCATTAGCCTCCTCCCACTTTTCGGCAAAATATTTGAGACCATAATTAACCAAGTTGTAGCTTATCACCTTACAGATGTTAAACTTCTGACTGACCAACAATAAAAATTTAGGCAAGCCCGTTCAACAGCAGACATTCTAACTGAAATCTCAGAACATATATACCAGTCACTGGAAAAAGCGGGGGAGGGTAGAGCGGTATCTAAGGCTCTTGACAGGGTATGGCATGAAAGTCTTCTCAGGAAAATCAGATCATATGGTATACCTGGAAGAATACATGACATAAGTAAATCCTACTTAGTTATGAGAAAAATCTAGGTTGTCCCCGACGGTCGTACATCTACACAATATGATATAATTGGGGGAGGGTCTCAGGAGGGGCTATCCTAGGAGCTCTGTTATTGCTAATATTCATAAATGACCTCCCTGACAAAATTGTCTGTGAAATGGGTATATACGCTGACGACACCACACTCTATAACAGACACGACAGGAAAACAAATTAACACATATCTGAAGAACTGGCAGAAACACTAGAGGATGACCTCCGATCTGTAGTGGAATGGGCACATAAATGGATGGTCACATTCAATGCTGCCAATACTAAACTCGTTTCCTTCAATAATTACAAGAAACATTCTCTACCACCTATAGCAACGACCAATGACTCTTTATTTGAAAGTAAACCTTTAAACTCCTCGGCCTAACGGTCTCAGGAAACATGAGTTGGAACACTTACATTGAGAGTATCGCCAGGACCGCTTCGAAGAAGGTAGGTTCTCTATTCCGTGCTAGAAATGTACTAACGCCTAAAAGTATCCTAAACCTCTCTAAGGCCACCATGCGCCCATGTATGTTGTCATATTAGGGCTGGTGCATCTGCCACTAGTCTCTCATAACTAGACAAGATTCCAACGAGAGTCGCCAATCTGATAGGTTCTGAACTGTCATTTAAACTTCAGTTCCTGTCCCATCAACGAAATGTTGCATCCCTCTACCTTTTCTACAAGCACTTTAACGGTGAATGCTCTGACAGACTGCAAACACTTGTTCCCCCACGAAGTAAATACCCCCGACAAACCCGACAAGTAGCTAAATCCTACCTCTACACAGTAGAGATCCCTATATGTAAGAGAGACTTCTACTCTAGTAGTTTCTATCCCAGGACTGCTAGACTTTGGAATTCCCTGCCGGGTCCCTGCTTCCTCAACTGTACTGACATGCAGAAGTTCAAGTGCAACCTGAACCGACATCTTGCTGCACAACTCCCTACACAGTACTCCTGATGCCTATGTCACTGATAGTAGCCCCCTACAACAAAGTGGCAATGTACCTTGTTTGGGGTGAAAATGTTAAAAAAAAAATCCATCTATGCATTAAAGTGCCGTTTACTTAAAGTGCCACGTACTGGTCGCTCTCTTTCAAAGAGACATAAAAAAACCTCTTTAATATGGTTCTATATATCAAGATCGTGTCTCTGTGTCATTTTAAAATATAATGTAAGTAAATATCTTGTTACATATCCCATACTAAGTATGGCCCATTAACTAGAGTACATTAGCGTGTTACCTTTGATATGCAATCATCCATGTTAAAATTAAATAAAAATAAAAATGTTGCAATGTTTCAATAATATTGAACAAATTGAATTACAATTATTTCAAAACTAAAAATTCGAAGTGCAAATCTATTCGGTCAGCAATTTCGGCCAAATTCTGCTGCGTTTTTCGAGAAACTATGCGTTTGTTTTATACTTCTTCAAATGTTCTTAGATTATTTCGATTAAGCAGTATCTCTAAACAGTAATTTGTAAAGAAATTGGAAGATAATTTCACTCTTACGCTCATATGTGAACCCTATAAATATCAATGTTATTAGGACTGAATAATGTTTATTGAGCAAAATACGGTTGATCTTTCATTTTTTACAGTATACTTTTTCTTCGTTATTTTTGTTTTCAACCTGAAAATAAATACTATAAATATTCTATCTATTCCATGTACTTTTACCGCTTTCCAGATTAGCAGGATAAGGAAATATCGTATTCGATGCTCAGCAAATACAAATCCTAACAAAACCAAGCCCTCTCCTCTTATGAATATCTCATTCATGCATATCCATGAGTTAGAACTTATGTAGACGACGTTGAATTATTTCTCCTAGTAAATATCCTGGATATCTTAGCAGTCAGTTACACTAACCTATACTTCTGGACTGCATAATATATTTGTATAAATATGTATCCTCAGTGGATATTTTCTTATAGTTAAATGGCCTTTATATTCCAATTGAGAAAAACCAGGACGCAAGCCTATCTATTACTACATAAAACAGTTATACTGTGTGACCGTAGACTAATTATCACACATTTTCTAAAGTTGTGAATGAAAAACGCGCTTTCTTTTTATAAATAACGTTGGCACCAAGTAGCCGTTGGAAAAATTAAAAATAATATGAAAATAGGAAACGCAATGGCGTGAAATTTATTTTACGTCATATAATGCTATAAATTTTATTTATGACGGCTGCATTAGTATGCCACTTAATTCGATAATATTGTATGCATACAGGCTCACACATACTAGTTTTCTTCGTCGTATAAATGGAGTTTGCCTACATATAATGTAAGCGATTACGATAGAGATCAGAAATACTTTCATTTTATTCTCTGTTAACTTCTACATAAGTATACAGCATAGGAATCTATTAATTTTCTAAACGTCCTATTTAAAGAGTACACAGCGCCATCACACAATCATAGAAATGCACATTAAGTTTATACCAAATAAAGAGAACGAATAAATACTAAGCACTGTACACAAGTGTGTAAGGTCTCTCTATACAAGAGTTTGTCAGGGTAACCTGGCATAAGGTTGCTTTTTGCTACAGGTAAACCCGGACTAAATATTAAAAATTACACATTTCTCTTGGCGCCAAGATAACTATCTCGATATGGCTAAACTACACTGGTTTTTACATAAAATGATGCATCTTGCCTAAATGATGTTACCTCAAGTGTCAGTATTATGTTCACTTAGATAAAAGTGTTGGCTAGCAGCATTTGGAAATTTATATAAAATGCGGTTTATCAGACAGATATATTTTTATTGAATAATTCCAGCCACGACAGAAAAACAAATGAACACATATCTAAAGAAATGGCAAACACTCTAGAGGATGATCTCAAATATATAGTGGAATTGGGACAAAAATAGAGGTCACATTCAATTCTGCCAAGACTATAGTTGTTTCCTTTAATAACAAAAAGAAACCTTGTCTACCGCCATTAGCAATGGCTAAATACTCTATATCTGAAAGTACACCTTTAACACTCCTCGGCCTAACGTTCACAGAAAACATGAGTTGGAAAATTACATTGAGAGCATTGCCAGGACCGCTACGAAAAAGGTAGTTTCTCTCTACTGTGCTAGAAAGCTACTAACGCCCGAAAGTATCCTGCACCTCGACAAGGCCACCATTCGCCCATGTATGGAGTATTGTTGTCATCTTTGGGCTGGTACATCTGCCATTAGTATCTCACGTCTAGACAAGGTTCAAAAGAGTAGTCAACCTGATAGGTCCTGAACTGTCATCTGAGCTTCAGGCACGGCCCCATCGACGAAATGTACCATCCCTCTGCCTGTTCTACAAGTACTTAACTATGAATGTTCAGAAGAACTGCAAGCACTTGTGCCCCCTCGACGTAATTACCCCTCAACCAACCCAACAAGTAGCTTAATCCCACCCCTTCAGAGTTGAGATCCCTAAATGTAAGGGAGGCTTCTGCTCCAGTAGTTTCTTTCCCAGAACCGCTAGACTTTGGAATTCCCTGCCAGTTTCCTGCTTCCCCAACTGTACTGAAATGCAAAAGTTCAAGTGTAACGTGAACCGACATCTTGCTGTCCAACTCCCCACATAATACTCCTGTAGCTTATGTCCCTGATAATAGCCCCCTACATCAAAGTGGCAATGTGCCTTGTCCGGTGTGAAAATGTAACAAAAAAATATGTAATAAAAAAAAATTACTAGGCTATTTATATATATGTGAAGTTGTTTTTAAACGAATGCTTCTGAATGCATTACTTTCTTTGTAAACATGTGAGTAAAGTATTATTATATATTTTAATTGGCAGTCAGTAATAGAGAAATAAATGTCATATGTAAAGTGTTCATTTGTTCACACTTATATTCCATATGCGCATATTTAATTTAAAGTGCTCTCATTCATTATATATAGTTACGCATAAAACACACACACAATCATGTATATATATATATATATATATATATATATATATATATATATATATATATATATACGAAAATTAAGTCGCGCGTATGAGTATGAATATATATTCTGTTTGTGCCTATATGTTTATGTGAATTTTCCAAGTAGTATAACATTTTTGTGCGGCGTTGAGAATGTATTATTACTTATATGTGAATTGATCTTTATTTTCGATGATTTCATATTACAAAAATATTGGCGATGTTTGAGTCGTAAGCTGTCTCAACTGAGCAGATTTGTAAAATCGCCTTTCAAAATAGCACTCATTAGCAAATACCTGTTTTATCTACAGATGTTGGACAACGGCGGCAGCTTTTTTTATACACAACCCAGATAATCAGAACTATTTATTTGTATGTTATTATAAAACTCATGTCTATAAATATGCATACTTTATATTCACTTAATTGTCTACTTCTATAAAAAGAACACTAACACAAATGATCGCTCTCGTTTCTCATATAAATGATATAAAATGTCTACCTTAATCTAAGTAGATAATAAAAAAAAGGTAGAAAAGGGAAAGAGACAAGGAGAGGTGTGATGTACGAAATATAATACCATTCATAACTTGCAATTATATTATTAAAATTAATATGTCCTTTGATTTAGAATAATTCTATAAAAAAACTCGGTGAAGAATCAAACTGTACAATCTGTGTTTTCAGTCGAGTAATGTAACAATTAAATATCTGAGAAAATTTTGATGGCCAGTATTTATATAAACCTTTTTTTTTTTTTTTTTTTTTTTACACAGTGATCACCACTTATCAAGGCCCGGAAGCCACTCAGGGATAAGGGTTATTGCAAGTACATCACGTTAGTGAGGAGATTTTATGAAGTGTTTAATTAGGGGGGCGGTTCATTAGGAATTTGTTAACATTAGACTTGAAGACATCCAAGTTGTAGTCCGGAGGGAAGCAGGCAGACGGAACAGAGTTCCACAGGCGTGCAGTTCTAAGAAAGAAGCTTTGCTCATGAAATCAGCGTTTTGATTTAGGCACAGATATAGAGTGGGGGAAATTTTTCACAGTGGATTCAGCTAGACGGGTGATTTTCGTGAAAGTTTGGCGAGGTGGGACCAGGGATTGGAGTTCAGACGAGCACCTGCCATGAAAATAACGATAAAACAAGGATAGGCTCGCAACGTCTCTTCTGTGGGAGAGGGGTTGCAGGGTAGAGAAAAGGGCACCCCCCACTAAACCACGAAGTCTATTTTGTACTCTGTCAAGGCATGATAGGCTGTTTTTGGCAGCTCCTGCCCAGATATGGCAACAGTATTCCATCCTTGGCCGTACTTGGCTTTTATATAGATAGAGAATTGAATCAGTAGTGAGATATCTTCTGGAGCGGTAGAAGGATCCCACCATCTTTCCTGCGACCTTGGCAACAGGCTTGATGTACGTGTTCCATTTCAGATCAGGAGTAAAGGTCAAACCCAGAAGCTTGTCAAAACACGGGGCCTCACCCAGACGAGAGCCATCCATCACAATTGATGCCAGCTGGGGATCAGAGCGTTGATGATGTAAGGATAGGAGTTTGGTTTTAGATGCATTAAAGGTAACTAGCCACATCTTCCCCCACTGAAACACGCGCTCGAGATCAGAGGAGAGAGAATCCGAGAGAACTTCGTCATTTACAGCCTTTGATGTGTTGCCGTAGATGGTCGTGTCATCAGCATAGATGTCAACGAATGATTTAAGTATGTGTTTAGGGAGGTCATTGATGTAGATCTGGAAGAGAGTTGGGCCGAGGATTGACCCCTGAGGGACTCCAGCATTTATATTGCAGGCCTCCGATTTTTGTCCATCTACCACTACTCTTATGAGCCTATCGGAGAGAAATGATTTAATGATTGAGAAAACATTTCCAGTTACACCGTAGCTGGAAATCTTGTGAAGTAGACCCTTCTGCCATACCTTGTCAAAGGCCTTTGATATGTCAAGAGCAATTGCCCTAGAAAGGAAGCCCTTGTCAAGAGATTCACTAATCCTGTGGGATATAACCGTCAGCACATCTGCGGTAGATCTTGCAGAGCGGAAACCATATTTTGTGCTGCTGAGGTGGTTGACTATTTCTCTATTTAATATGGATTCCAGTAACTTACTCATAACACAGAGAAGACTTATTGGTCTGTATTGAGAGGGAGATGACTTATCACCTGAATTCTTAAATACAGGGCAAACTGATGAGGTCTTCCAGGGGGTCGGTAAGCACTTCTCCTTAAGGCAGCGCTTAAATAGTTTCGTAAGTATGGGAGCAAGTTCTGGTTGAAGCTTTTTTAACACTATAATTGGGATGCCATCAGGGCCAGTTGCTTTACTGGAATCTAGGTTTTTTATTAGCTTGGCGACCTCATGCACGGATATTTGTATATTACCTAGCTTGTTCTGTGTTATAGGAGGAAATATGGGGAGTTGATGGCCTTCGTCGCATAGGGTAGAATTAGCTGCAAAGTTATTTGCCAATAGTTTGGCCTTGTCTGACGCTGATCCATTGATAATGGTTGGGATAGAACGCACACTTCTGTTCAGGATCATATTTGTTATTTGCCAAAACTGGTGGGAACCAAGCCGCTGATCAGCTACCTTGGATTTAACAGACTGGGCATATAGCTCTCTTGCATTTTTTATTACTCTTTTACAGTGGTTGCTGGCAGTCCTGAAAGCAGCTTTAGTCTCAGTGCATCTATTACGTTGGTAGTTATGGAAAAAGTGATTTCTGTGCGCGATAGCAGCAGCACATTCTGGGGAGAACCATGGCTGGCTGTTAGGTTTTTGTTGGAATTTTGTTGATGGTATGAATTGGTCTAGTCCTACAATTAACCATTCGGTCAGATCTGATACTATAGAGGACACTTCCTTTTTAAACACGGAGTGCAGAGGTAAATCAGATATGAATGTACGGAAGCTATCCCAGTCAGCCATAGAGTATCGGTATACAGTACGGTGGAGGGGTACGTCTGATAGCTTCTTACATTTTGTTTTTATCTTAACTGATACGACGGAGTGGTCGGAGGATCCTAAAGGAGAATGAACGGTACATGAACATAGCTCAGGGGAAGTTTAAAGAAAAAGGTCTAAGAGGCTTGCATATTGATTGGGTGTATCGGGCACACGGGTGGGTTCGCGAACAATCTGAGTGAGGTCATAAGCAATGGCAAAATCATGACAAAACCTCCCCTCATCATCTGTCTTATTTGAATGGGTCAGCCATTCCACGTTATGGACGTTGAAGTCACCACAGATGTGGATGTTAGCCGAGGGATGTGAAGACAGTATGTGGTCTATTTTCTCAGATATGCTCTTAAAGATAGTAACTCCGCTGTTGTGGGGCCTATAGAGGGCAAATATAAATGCAGTGGTAAGAAAACCCATGTTCATATATTTGAAATGCCATTGAGTTAGTCCCCATGAGTCAGTAAGCGATTGGGGCACAAAGATATTTGGCACACAGAGGTTGACGCAGTTATTGGCGGCTACTCAAATTATCTATTAGAGTTAATTTTATGAGTATGAAAATATTCCTAAAAGTAAGATTTGTGTGAACTTTTAAAAGAGAAACTCCGCCTATAGTTAC
>NC_136483.1:46836631-46924131 GCF_053919585.1 Euprymna scolopes
ACCTACATATAAAATTTCAAGTGTTTAGACCCAAAATTAGTTGAAGAGATTGGTAGAGTTTTGAAATGTCAAATCGTTGAATTCCACTCCTTGAAAGCCAAATTTCTGGCCAAAAACCGATACAAAAGATTTTCCAAATCTCAATACCTCTTATGTCAAATTTCGAGGTTGTAGACTAAAAATTGGCAACGTCGTTTGGAAAGGGAATATAAACACAGACGCACACAAATACAATTTCACTTTTATGGATATTGATTGTGTTAGCGTTATTGATTGTGTCAAATGATGATAGGGTGTCTTACTTTTTATAACTTTTGTTCGTAATATCATAAGCATAGCAAATAAAAACGTGAAAGTTATCAGGTTGGTTGGTTGGTTTTGTTATACGGCATATCAACCCTTTTCGGGTTATTTAATGGCGAACCCAAGATTTTGAAGACAATTTTTTAATAGAATATATTTGTTGTTTTCACGTCGGTTTCTATTTAACCCATAGTTGGGACCCAAATAGGTACTACCACTCCGGGTCAAAGTGGACCTGAGAGCAATGGTAATTAAAGGGTGGCTCCACACTCGCCAAAGCCCACAAGCTCGTGCCCTCACCACTGGATATAGTTTAAGGTCATATCCAGGACCCCCATTGACGGACTTTTACCCTCTGCAGGGGGGGCAGTCGACGTATTCTAATGCCCCATCGACAGGGCCGGAAAGGAGCTAGATGACATTGAGTTTCTCATTTGATCTAATTAAACGCCGGATCTCACCAATGCACAACAACTGTAGTCTGAATGTGATCCACTAGCAAGTAAAGCAACAACAACAACAACAACAACAATAACGACAATAATAATAATAATAATAATAATAATAATAATAATAATAATAATAATAATAGGAACAAGAAGAAGAATATGCATAAGTTTTAATTCTACGTTTTATTAATGAAAATAACAGTCTTATTTTATCATGTAATCTCTTCTTATACAGGTGCATTACGTTTAATTAAATAAAATACATTTCGATTAAATTGTCTTCTTCCTCTGCACATATTTCTTTCGCAACACGTTTCCTCCATCAGCCAGTTACTATCTCTCTATATATGTACCCGAATGTCCGTACGCGTTCAGATTTTGAAAGGTGTCGGGGTTGCTGCTGTTGTCATGTGCTGAGTGTAAAATTTCCGTATAGATACGGGTATTCATATGTAGAGTACATTTCAGACAAATATAGTCCTATCATTTTTTACATGTAGCGTTCTGTACCCATCTTTATTTACGTTGTTCGCGTTATTCAGGTTATTATATACTTCTACCTGTGTAGACCTTGCCTGTCATAATTCATTAAAAGGGTGGTTCAAAATCATACATTATTAACACTTGCAGATTTAGCAAGGAAGAATATTTGAAAGGAAATTGTCAGTGTATTGGTATTAACTAACGCGCCTCCACGCTTAGCCTGGGCAAATTGATATCGACTGCACTTTCCGCATTCTTTGTTTATAGAGATGAGATCTAGATCATTTTCTATATAATCGCACAGCCTATCTTCATCTGATCAATGGCAACGGGCGTTGTTGATTAGCGCTGTGAACTAATGGATTGAGTTCTAGATAGAATATATCATTTATTCATGAGCAATAAACATATAATTAAAATAAGTCAATTTACCAGTGTAGCGACGTATTAAGCTTGATCATATCAACAAAATACAAACACACACACATTATATATATATATATATATATATATATATATATATAGCCGTCCTGAAACGACCAATCTGCTGTATCATAGCAGCACTGTGCGACTACATGCGGAGATTATCAATATATATATATATATATATATATATATATATATATATATATATATATATATATATATATATATATATATATATATATATATATATATATAAAGAGAGACAGAGAGAGAACGACAGAGACAGAGATAGAGTAACTTTTTTAAAATAAATATGGCAATTAAGTTACATAGATTTGTCCGCGTTACATGCTAAGAGAAATCATCAGATTATTGTATGGAGTCAATGCCCTTATATATGTTTTCTTTTAGGTTCGTGTTACACTGGGTTTCCTACTCACCCAATTAGATTGTTTTATTACTCACATACACAGGTATCGTAGCCAATAGTGCGCGCGATATCAAGCAAGGGTATGTTTGCCTCTAATTCATACTTTTGTCCGCTTAACAGGGATTCGGTGTCTCTTTCTTTGTGTTAGGAAATTACTTTATTGTTATTATTATTGTAATTGTTATTATTATTATTATTATATAATATTGTTATTATTGTTATTATTATAATTATTATTATGATTATTATTATAATTATTATTATTATTGTTATTATTATTATAATCATTATTATTATTGTTATTATTATTATTGTTATTATTATAATTATTATTGTTACTATTATTCTTGTTATTATTATAATTATTATTATAATTATTATTATTATTATTATTATTGTTAGTATTATTATTGTTATAATTATCATTGTTATTATTATTATTATTATAATTATCATTATTATTGTTATTATTATTGTTATTATTATTATTGCTATTATTATTATTGTAATTATTATTATTGTTGCTGTTATTATTATTATTATTAGTAGTAGTAGTATTATTGTTATTATTATAATTATTATTATTTTATTATAATTATTATTATTATTGTTATTATTATTAATATTATTGTTGTTATTATTATTGTTGTTATTATTATTATTATTATTATTATTATTATTATTATTATTATTATTCAAAAGAACTTTTCACACAGGGCATCTTCAAAGAATCCTATTTGAAAATATACTGAATGACGATAAGTCTCCCCTGATCCCCACTACGCATTACATCTTTCGTTACATTATGAAAATTTGTTTGCGTTATCGAAATAGCGGTTATTATTGATTTGTCGTTGGTAACCACCATTGTTGTCCACTAGAATTTATGTGGCAAGAACCCTCCCTAACGTCGCAGTCATTTTCTCAGTCATCGAGTAGAGTTCTGGATAGTGCTTTCTTTTCTTGTTACTTCCATAATCCTTGACCCTCCTCACTTATTTGGTGCAGCACGAGTTTATGGTAAGATTAAATAAAAAAAGAGCGGAAGGTGAGAACGCAGTAAAGTCTACAGTTTCAGTTTTCATGATTATATGTGCCATTTCTTTGTGCATTATCCATGTAACAATTTCTATATTGTCTAGCTCGCGCATGTGGTTAATGTGTATAATTCTCCACATTTCCTTAATATTTCAGCCGTTTCCATTATTGTTATCATTTATATATTCTAAACTAACCCTCTGATTCCAATCTCTCCCATTTTTTCTTCATGTTTTTCGGTTTTGTTCTTAGTGCTCCTAGTGTTATTGGGGTTATCTTAAGTTATTCATCTTCCATATCCTTTTGAGCACTTTAGCCAATTCTATGAATTTGTTCAGATTTTCTGCCTTTTTGACTTCACTTTGTGGTCTGCTGAAACGGCAAATCTAAAATCTGGCAAGACGTTTCTTTCTTATTAACAATTATGATATCCGAACATTTTGCTTGGATGGACTTATCTGTTTGTATATCTATGTCACATTGAATTTTGTGACTTTCGTTTTCAAGTACTGCTGCTGTTTTATGATTGTACTCCGTGTCCGGGTGTTCAATATACAGTTGTTTTCATAATGTTTAGTGCACTGATTTCTCAATGATTGTCGCTATTGTATATTCTTTTTGGGCAAGTTTGCTGCATCCGTATTTTTTTGTTTCGTCTTTTTGTCCAGAGTGCTTGAGTTTTCTGTTTCATTGTGTAAAACAGTGATGTTTTTGTGTGTGTGTATGTATATATATATATATATATATATATATATATATATGTTTTCTATTCCACTATGTAGTTTGTGTTCATTAAATTGGAGGATAGCTAATTTCTCATTCATAGTCTACAGGGGTTGTCTAGGTTTCTAAATTTGCTTGCCTATCGTACTATTGCCCACTCTTCTATCAGCGATCATCCACTTTCCTTGAGCTTATGAAATAAAGAGCCTGTTGCGATGTGCTTACATCGATATGTGTACTTCTACAACGACAACCATTATTTCATTTGCAAATAATCTCATATACACCGCCTAGCGGCAAACAAGCAACACTACTGACTGGTGCTAAAGATAACAACATCCACTTTCTTATTTCGAGCTAAAAAGTAAAAATAAAAAGAGTAATACAACCTTTTCGCCACAAAGCAACAAAAAAAAAAGAAGTCTTTGATTCTGAGAAAAATCGAGCATAAACACGATAAATTTACATCTGAATCTGTCTTTATTGTGATATGTTCAGATGGGAATTAATTCTATTAATTTGTTTCTTACGGAGAGCAACGTCTACAGTACAATACACTATGATGAATATACGCGTCTGCAACAAGTGGTTACCTTGATGTGATTCTAATACATACGCAGAAAGGGGCGGTTGGCAAAGAAGATGATGAAAAAGCCCACATTATTATTGGATGCAGGCAGCGGCTGTTTAAAAAAATAACATTCCCCTCAGACATGACCAACCAAGGATTATCGAACATTGCAACAAATTCAGCCCAGAAACAACACTGAGCTCTTGTTTTAATAGCAGCTGTAAAGGGTAAGCTCTAAAAACACCAGCAACACTATTCAAGGTCTATCAACACTCTCCGACAATTTATTTAACGGACATTCATCAAGCACATAAAATCAACAGGCATCACCGCCGATCATTATGGAAGAAGTCACGCCAGTTCCAAATAGTTAAACTGCAATATGCACATTAAAAAAACTCAACTGTCCATTCGATAATGCATTCAAAACACCAGGGATCTAATCAACTTGAACGGCGCACACCAACACCATTACTGATTCACTTGTACGTATAACTGCAGACTTACGCAACTGACATCGACCATAGTGTACATACTAATCTTGACAATTATTTCCACAACACGGACCATAAAATCAACAAGTGCAGACCCATTTGCATTCACTCAACATTTTCAACCTCATCACTGAGACTCTGCAGACGCACTTGCAGACTAAGAACAAATCGTGCAGATCATATTACACGCAAGGTGCGCTTACGCCGTGGTATGTATTTCTACTACAACGGCCATTATTTTATTTGTTAACAATTTTGTATACGCGTCCTAGTCGCAAATAAACAACACTACTGGTCAGTGCTAACAATAATACCACCTATTTTCTTATTTTCAGCTGAAAAATAAAAACAAAAAACATAATTTCGAACGTTTCTCAACGAAGCAAAAAAATGTAAGAGACAGGTATTCTGAGCTGAGTCGAACATAAACACGATAAATTTTCATGTGAAACTCTATTTATAGTAATTGGTTCAGTCGGGAATTAAGTTTATTGGTTTATTTTTCACTGAGGCAAGACAAAATTTCTTAAATCTTATCGAAATACATCTCCCCATAACAAACTCCTTACACAAAATATTTAGTAAAAGCAACTTATAACGGTTCTATAGTTGCTGTGAAAACTTAAATATGGTAATTCAATAACAATAAAATATCAAATGATGCTAGCAATAAAAAGAAAATGATAATAAAACATAAAAAATGGACAACATAAAACAACAAAACATCATTCCTAAAATTAATAATGGCACAAATAATGATAGAACTAAATACACAGGCAATAAAACAAACAAGCATAACGATTAAACGCACACACACTGTCCGGTACATAATAGATGCCTCACCAAAAGCATCGTCTGTCAGGTCACAGTAAAACCTTAAAACAAAAAAAAAATATTACTTAGGAATTATCACGCTGAATTTTATAAGCAGATATTATGAATGCATAATACATTCAGAGATTAAAAACGCTTGATAAAAAGGCATTAGCGAACAACAACTGGGGGTTCAATAAAACGTTGACAGCAGAGTGGAAAATAGTTCGGCAGGCCAGCATATTCAGAAACCTAGACGAAGCTCGTACGCTAGGTTTGAATGAGATGTAAGCTGTCCTAAACTTTAAAGAACCATAGAATTTATTAAACTACAAGTATGTAAAAACAAATGCATGTATACAAAAAATAAACTTAAACTTAGCATAACAGCACACAGACAAGATAAATCAATAAATAAGGACAACAATAATAACAAACAAATAAAATCATAATTGTAACAACAATAAATAAACATATACGTAAACAAATACACTACTATAAAATAAAATATACGTGTAAAACAAGCAGATAAAAATTAACTCAGTTCCCAATAAAATACTTCAACTGTTGTGGCTGTATCAATAACAACACGAACGCAGAAAGTAAGTGTAAAACAAATATGTTAAGATGAAATGATAATACATATTTACAAAGGGGCAGTTGTACTGCAGTTGGAAGATTGTCCGGCAGAGGGCGTGTTAACGTCTTTCATGGAGCAACCGGCACATGCGTCTTGCCTATCCGGCGTTCGAACACAGCTCCCGGTCTTGATGACTTGATACCTTTATCTATATCTTGTTCACCCACATATGCTAATTAGTGGGCGTCTCCACAACACGCACTCCCGAGATTTGAAGTTGTGTGGATTTCAATATCTTTTCCTGTTGGGGTTCATTATCATTGGGCCTGTAGTCTTTCTTTTCCTTCCCGATCTCCTCGGTTCGGGCATGGTCTCTGGTGGTTCAATATTAAACGTTTCGTATACTATATCAATTGGATCGTCCTGTTCCTCAGGTTTGTCATGTTCGTGTCCTTCCTATGACGTTTTCTCAATTGATTTTGGTGTATTTTGTGTATCCCTTTTGGACCTTTTATCATGTAGACCAAGTCGCCGATTCGTTTATCTACCATAACTTACTCCCAATATGACATATTATTTTAAAAACATTTAAAATATACGTGATCACCAGGTGTAAACCTTTTACGTGATGTGTGTGTCGTTTTATATACGACTGCTTGCTTTGGTATTAATTTATCAAATGGTGATTTTATTTTTCTCGCAAACATTAATTCTGCTGGCGATAATTTCGACGGTGTATTTGGGTTCTCAGTTATCCTGTATATTTGCAGGAATTGTTGTAATGCTTTATCCGTCGGTGCCCCTATCGATTTTCTAAGGGCAGGCTTTATCGTATTTACGAAACTTTCACTTAATCCATTTAATCTCGGATGGAACGGTTGTGTAGTTATATGGTTTACCTTAAACGATTCACAAAAATCCTCAAAAACACTTGAAGCAAATTGTGTTCCGTTATCTGTGACTACAATGTCTGGTACCCCAAAACGTGCAAATATCTCATGCAAAATCTTATTGTGTTATCTGTCGTTGGGTTTTTGACCAGCTTTACTTCCGGCCATCTGGAAAAACTATCTACTATGATTAGGTAGTAGTGTCCCTCGATCGGTCCAGCAAAGTCTAGATGAATGCGTGACCATGGATGGTCAGTTTTTTTCCAAGGGTTATGAAATATCGGTGGTGCCTTAGTGGCTAACGCACAACCTTTACATTTTTTTACTGTTAATGCAATATCCACATCCATATTACGCCAGTAAACATAACTCCTCATAAGTGTCTTCATCCTATTTATACCCGGGTGTCCTGTATGAAAATCACGTAAGATGTTTTTTTTCTTCAAGGTTTTCCGTACAACCATTTTTTCACTATAAAAAAATACCTCATTGCATAAGGAAAATATACTTTGCGTTTTTCCGTCATTTTCCCTTAATTTTTTTTTTATGTCTTTGATGACGGCGTTATTTTCAGCCTCCCTTTTTATATCGGTAAGCGGACTGGTAATTCTCTTATTATATTCGCCACCATGTTTTCCCCTCATAATTGGGACGTATAGCTGCAATTACTGACTCTTCAAGGGGTTCCTCCCTTTTCGGTATAAGTCTTGACAATCCATCCGCATGACCTATTTTTCCCGAACGTAGATGTTTTATTTGAAAATCATAATTTAGCAAGATCGTACCCCAACAAAGTAACCGATTTGCCGTATATACTGGTAAGCCCTTTTTGAGCCGAAAATAGTCACTAGGGGCTTGTGGTCTGTTTCCAGTATAAAATGTCTCCCGTACAGATAACAGTGGAATTTCGTCACCGCGAAAATAATGCTTATTGCTTCCTTTTCTATTTGGGAGTAAACCTTCTCTGACGGAATTATGGTCCTTGAAGCGTGCGCTATAGATGTCTTCGTTCGAGCTTGCATGATATCCTGTATACATGTTCCTATACCATACGAGCTCGCGTCACTCGCAACAATTATTTGTAATTTTGGGTCGTAATAAGTTAAGGATAAATCTGACGTCAAAGTCTTTTTAATTTCCTCAAATGAGTCTTGACATTCTTTTGTAAATATCCATGGTGTTTCTTTCTTTAATAATTCGTTCAGCGGAGCTCTTAGGTCGTGCGTGCCTTTGATAAATACTTGGTAGTAGTTCGCGAGACCTAAGAAGCTCTGTAAAGTCGTCACGTTATGTGGTGCTTGCATGTTCCTAATTGCTATCGTTCTTTCTGGATCAGGGCGTCGACCATCTTTACTTAATATTTGTCCTAAATACTTGATTTCGTCTAGACAAAACTCACATTTGTTTTCTTTCACCTTGAATACGTACTCGTTTATTCTTTTGAACACTTGTTTTAAATGCTCTATATGTTCACTTATGGTTGCGCTCCTTATGATTATGTCATCCAGGTATGCACAAGCACAATCTAAACCGTTCATCGTTGTGTCCATTGCTTGCTGGAATATCGCCGGTGCGACTTTTATCCCGAACGGTAATAGGTTATACTTGAATAACCCTTTGTGTGTGTTAATGCATAAAATCTTTGAGTATTTTTCTTCTATCGGAATTTGAAAATAGGAGTCGGACAAATCCACTTTTGAAAAAATTTTCCCACCATTTAGTTTGGCAAAATCTATTCCGGGCTTGGTAAAGGATAATGGTGATCTTGTAGCATATTATTTAACCCGGTTGAAAAGTCTCCGCAGAATCGAATTTGTTCTGATTTCTTCTTTACGTACACCGTAGACGCTGCCCATACGCTAGTTTCGATTTTCGATAAAATGCCCGTTCTTTCACGTCTGTCTAATTCACTATCTATTTTGTCTAATCCGGCGAACGGCACGTTTCGTTTTTTCTTAAATACTGGGGTTGCATCCTTTTTTTTTAGCTCGAACGAAGCTTTAAATGTATTACATCTTCACAGTCCCATAGTCAATGTTTCTGGAGATTCTTTCTGTAGTTCATTTTCTGACGTTGTGGTGCAGATTATTATTTTTTTTACAAAAAGCGTTCATCGGTTTATCCCAAGGTTGAAATTTTCAATAAAATCTGTTCCCAATAAATTCTCGCTTTCTTAAATTACGAAGATTTTCAATTTCTTCGTCGTACCACTTAAATTAATGGGCAGGACGCATTCTCTTTCGAATTTGCACCGTCACTTGACTTTTTCAGAGTATGTTTATCCAAGTGCTAACGTTTATTACCGACAAATTTGCCCCAGAGTCAAGTTGAAATTTTATTTGTTTGCCGAAAATATTAACCAACACATATTTTCGTAAATTGTCTTTCTCTTTGTCTTTTTTCTCCTTTTGTGTACTTTATATTTTGTTCTGTAACAAATACTGTTATGTCCGACTTTGTCGCAATTAAAGCATCTATTATTTTTGTAAGGACAATCCTTTCCCCAATATTTTTCATCACATCTTCCACAATTATTACTTGGTCTCGATTTTCTGTAGTTTATTTGACTTGAATCGTAAGTTCGTTTTCTGTAATTAGATTTTGAGTATTTATAACTCGCGTAATCTTTTGGGATTTTTACGAGTCTCACACTTTCTTTGCCCTGCGTTTCTGCCAGATTTTTTAATCTTCCTTATGTACGACACTCCAGCTTCTTCTATATCTCTTAAGTCTTTTTTTAGTGATCCAGCCCTTTGACAATCTTCTGCTAACTTTTGCAGTGTCAGACCATGTTCTGTCTCTAATTTTGAGAGAACTCGTCTTCGGATCTCTGATTTTTTTGTAGAAACTAGCCCCTGTGCAAGAATTGAACATTTGAAGTCGTCCACCGTAAGTTCCAATAATTTAAATTTATCGCAGTGTTTATTCACTACTACCACATATGTCAGGTAGCCCTGCTTCTTTGTTTTATTAAAGTTCATGCATGATCATCTCTTGTTAAAAAAAGATATGTTCGGTTCGAATAACTCCTTAAGAAGTTTTAAGGTCTCAGCGAAGTCTAACCGACTCGTTCTCCTTGGCAATATAATATCAACAAATTTGCAATGTTCACTGGTACCAAACCTTCGAAGTAATAAAGTTACTTTCTTTGCGTTTGACTAGCTTTCGCAATCTGTTTCGAAAATATCTTCATACCTCTTGAAGTATGCCTCAAAAGTTTTATCCTCTTTTGGTAGGTACGTGAACACATCTATGCTATTCACAATTGGTCCGTTGGAAAAAGTCGTAATGCTTTCCTGTGCAGAATTAGTCGTTAATCTTTCCAACAAATCTTTTTGACCAAGTTGCACTTGCTCTATACATTTAAGTAGCCGTTCATTCTGTCTTTCGTCTCTTTTTTGTTGTTCTTTTTTCTGTAATTCGTCTCTTTCTTGTTGTTTTTCGTCTCTTTCTTGTTGACACCTTCTCTGTACTTCGTCTCTTTCTTGTTGACGCATTTGCGTTTCCGCGAATAACTTGATAAGATTCTCCATGTTTTTTTCAAATAAGTAAATCAGTCATTATTACAACTTCCTTTCTTTAATAACTACGAACAACCGATTCCATTTGTTACGTTATTAATTACGTACAAGAAAGAAAAGAACCCCTTCTTAGTCCACTGAGAGAAAAAATCAGGTTTTCTTTCAAAAGAGTCTACCTAATAAGTTCACGGTATCCTAGCGAAACACTTTTCGAAAGAATTATGAACGTATGTCTATTTGGATAGAAAATATAAAAAACACAATTGAAGCAGAATTACCACTCATTTTATTCATGGCTCGCATGTCCCAACCCTCTAATAAGAGAGATATCGGTTTCTTACGAATATATATATATATATATATATATATATATATATATATATATATATATATATATATATTCGTAAGCAACCGATATCTCTCTTATATATCTCGGTTAATGGTAGCCAAATTGCTGCGGTCTTCGCTAATCGAGCCAGAGATGTCTCGTGTTGCGGGGTTCAACTCGTTCGACTGGTGCTAATCGTGTCACTCTGCACTAAATATTCCCGAAAGGATGAAACACTTGTGTCTGGAGGTATTTAATTATTATAGTAAAAAAATAATTATGACAGCCCCTTTAAGAAATAATTTCGTATCGTTGAGCACTTTTAGTTGAATTAAAGTCGGTCAATTTAGCTCTTATGCATAGATCATCGTATAACGATTAGATCACTGTCTGACTGACGTAAATGAACATTTAATATTAAAATGTTTAAATTCAACGTTATTTCACCCGGTTACTGGTAGCCGAATTGATGCGGTCTTTGCTAATAGAGCCAGCGATGTCTCGTGTTGCGGGGTTCGGATCGTTCGACTGGTGCTAATCATGGCACCCTGCACTGAAGAATACCGAGAGTATGGAACACTAGTGTCTGTAGGTATTTAATTATTATAGTAAAATAAAATTATATATATATATATATATATATATATATATATATAGATACAGATATATATATATATATATATATATATATATATATATATATATATATAAATATATCACAGAAATGAGTTCCATTTTGGCGAATCAAAATCCAACTACACCTAAGAAAAATTCAAGTGATGATTTTAACAAGAAAATAACTCATTTTTCAGTGATGCCCGCTAATTAACTGATGTAGACATACGATGAACACATATTGAAATTTGATGTCAGAATAATACGTCTATTTACCTTTCATAAATATAAGAATCATAAAAATGATACATCTCTCTTTTTACAAACAATACTATACAAATGATACCAAACAAATGATACTATACAAATACGTATGGAAATAGAGAGAAAATTGTTTTTTAACTATACAAGACGATTAACATTACATATAAAATCAAGTTTATCAACATCATAATGAAAATAAACTTAATAGTGGCAATTGTTAATATTTCGAGTATATACACATATAATGTGATATAATATATTGTGTGTCGGTGTTTTCAGTATTTTATTCAAAAGTGCTCAGTTAGTAAATAGAGCATAGTAGTACTACGAAATTGAGTTTATAGCAGGAAAAGGCGTTCATGTTTGATTTTTGGACATTAAAATCAAGTGATATATATACATGTCTATATGTCCTCAGAATGAAATTGTTTTACAGCACTTGTATGTCCTTTTAAGAAGATAAGATTGAAGGTATACTGATAGTAAACCTGACGCGCAGAGATACATATTGCAGTAGTAAACATAGTATACTATTTGACATGATACTCTACAATGCCTTACAATTTCAGGTATAAAAGAAACATTGCAGTTATGAAAGTTCTGTTCGGTATGTAATACCTATTCAATGTCATAAGATACTTTTTTTAATTTTATAGGGCGATATACCTCACCTATATATATATATATATATATATATATATATATATATATATATATATAGTGACAGAGAAACTTACTTCTCTTAAGATAAATGGAATCGCGATGACAAGTGAGAGGCACGCGACCACACACCTATTATATATATATATATATATATATATATATATATATATATATATATATATATATATATATATATATATATATATATTGGGCAAACTGCTGCTTTTAGGTAATCTTTCAACAAAGCACGCGTGTCTCTTAACTCGCAGGGGTTTTCTATTCTGCTGCTTTTCTGCGAAGAACTCGGCATCTCCGTTTAGCGGAAAGTGTTTTTGTATGGAACTTTTTATATCTTCAGTTTCGGCAATTACGAATTCCTGTCATTGTTTAATCCCGCCATGGGTTTCACGAAACACGTAGTTAAAAGCATTTTCTTCGGGAGAGAATGCGACGAACGGTTATGAACGCCACTTGCAGCCGTTTTAAGACACGCTTTTACTTCAGATTTAAAGAATTTGAAAGAAATTTCGTGCCATTATATTAAAGCGTATTTTTAAATAGACACCTATATATTTGTACGCACGAATTTATGAATACATACATGCGAATATAGATAAACATGCTTATATATATATATTCGACACCTATATATGCTTACATATATTTTGTACATACACAAGCATCCACATATGTATAGTGATGTATACACCCTCACAGGGTGGAACGATTAATTTGTCGCTCTAAGAATACAATACTAGAGCTTTATGTTAAAACGTTTATTGAAAACATAAAGTAAATTGATTATGCTGTAGAACTGACCTCCCGTTAATGTAGCCGCCTTCAGCCTTAATCACCGCCATGATAATGGTCCGGAAATTGAGAGCTCGCCGAATACTCTGCGTATGGCGGGGACTAGGCTGACTTTCGTGTTATGGGAAATTATATTGTTGGTGTTATCGACGTATGACCAAACGTAGTCAAGCGGGTTACGGTCAGAAAGGGGGGCAATGTGGGAAGGGTCGTAGCACTCCTTCTGAAACCAAGCCTGGGTTTTTTGGACTCGTGGTTCGCTGCTGTGTCCTGCTGCCACACCAAGGGTCTGCCACCTGATTAGGGATTACCACACTCTCTTGCACATCCAGGTAGACTTTGGTGTTGCCTTTCAAGCGAATTACGAAGATGTGAAGTGGCATGATGTGACCCTCACTTGAAACCACACCAAAGACAATACCCGTGACCGGAAACTTCGTTGACCTGTGCCCTCAAGCGTTGAACCGTCCGAATTTTCAATTAGAGGATGCTAGCACTGTTCCTATCGTATTTAAATCGGATCGGTTGAGAGCATGAGTTGTTGAGCGATGCATCATTGTCTTCGGTTGGTGAACATTGTGTAACTTTCAAACATGATAGAAGACTCCTATCCTTCTTGGGATTTGTACACAACTGCCCAACTAGTAGCTGGTCTGGAAAAAAAAAGAAAATTGGTTTTCATCAAATGGAAATGGAATCATGCCGTTTTTGTGCGACAATGTTGTATTTCCACCTTGTATATATATTTATCCAAACATATATTACTATATGGTATATTTTTATTTGTACACGATGTATACTGTGTATATGTATGTAACACTATTAATTTCAACAATGCTCAATACATATTATATTTGATGGTTTGTTGTGAATTATGACGCACGAATAAAAATGAAGAATTTGAATATTGAATACAATTATATAGCGAAATAGATAACGATAAAGATAGAGTACTGCTGCCAGATATGACACTCAGAGTACTGTTTACTGATTGACAAGGGTACACAATTGATTTTTCAATCGGGTTATCCTTGATCCACTGTCTCGAAGATGAGATATCGCCTCATCCATTATATTTCATCGCAGGATGCATCTGGCTTTATATTAATACCGCACAACTTTTTTATTTATTTCATGTGCCGCACAAAACAGATGGCCAATAGACAAAGATCATTTCCAAGTTTCAGTCGGCGAGGATATTATCCTACAACATTCAACCAAATCATCTCAAGGAAAATGTCAATAAATGCAATTCACATCATATTCGACACGCATATTTTTCATTCAGTATTTTAAACATTTATTATTGTGATGAACGTTCTCTTACGATGGAGTTATTAAACCCAGAGCACAATAATCAAACTTAACTAACCGACCTCATTATTTATAAACGTTCTAACCGATACATATCGGGTCGGCTATTCGAGAGCATACTCTCAAATGAAACACTAAAAAACGACTTACGTTTTTTTTTTTCTTCTCCGTTTTTTCTATCTGCTTAGTTGCCGCCGTATCTCCTGCTGCCGCGTTGTACATGTTGAGTACTTTTCTATTAAGTAAATCTTGATAAAAGTTGAAACACAAAATAATTATTCATCGCTGACTCAAGTTCTTCTCGTTCTTTTTCTTGTACTTTTACTTTTTGTCTTCTACTTTGGCATCGTCGACAACGGTGACGCCGCATTCTATATATTACTCATATGAAAAAACAAAGACAATCCTACTTGTGACGTGCATAAAAGGTAATAAAACAGAAAATCACATTATATATTCGAGTAGCATGACTTTTAAATGAGAATAAGGTGCTTCTTCACTACAGCACACAGATAAAAAATAAACAAAATCTAATTATAGACATGCAGAAAATTTAGCATAACAGAAAATTACTTGAAAGTATCGTGTTCTTTCATTTTTTAATTAGTAAAAGGTACTTATACACTATCCTAGCCAGAAAATAATGGGCTTATACAGTGAAGTATCTATATGAAAAACAAAGTAATTCCTATCTTTGACGTACTTAAGTTATCAAAATTGAAAGTCATGCAATATATTTGAGTAGTATAACATTTATACAAAATAACCGGTGCTTCTTCAATGAAGCACTGTGATGTAAAAACAAACAAACTCTTACCTGTGACATACAGAAAATTTAGCACAACAGAAAATCATGTAAATTATTTTTAATTATTTGAGAAAAATGTTGTACATTACCTGCCCTGGGTAAGGAAACATCTTTCCGTATACGTGCTGTAACATTTCTTCCCTAGGGAGTGTACAATTGTTTCAAACATATGTTGTGTAATAACCGTCCAAGGGTACGTAAAATATTATTTTGCTCAAGATGGCAATGTATAAATAAACATAAAGATTTCCTCTAACTAAAGAATAACAGGTATGTTCAAAAATTTTCTCATTATTTTATACGTCCCGGGAAACGCCGGATGGCCTTGCTAGTATTTAAAGAAAATTTAAAATGAATTGGTATTAATGGAAATGAAGACGCTGCTAAAGTGGGAATTTTCCGGAGAGTTTACATAAAAAGGCGAACGGAGTCATACTCTAAGCTAATGAAACGTCCTTTAATAAAGATTTAGAGAGAAAGAAAAGCTGCGACTGTCGTTTGGGCGGTCGTCTTTCAGTCTTGGCTTGAGGTAGTTGCTTGTCTAGCCGAACTGATGAGCTATGAAACAGGGAAATAGCACTGTACGTTGATTACTATATATATATATATATATATATATATATATATATATATATATATATATATATATATATATTCGCCCGCCATACATTACAAAAATATAATATTTCTTTAAAAATCATGGACAAATACAAATATAAAGTTCTAAATTATTTTTGATTGCTACATTATTTTTATCATTCAAAAAGTTAACAGAGATTTATAACCAATGAATGTTTAACCTTTGACATAGGAAGCTTCGGAGGCAGTAGACATACTTTATTTCCAATTTACAAAACTTGCCAACATCTCCGCTAAAAAATAACGAAGCAATCTTTCAGCAAATTTCGGCGTTTTAGGTTACTCCTGGGAAATTTTCGATTATTGCACAGCCCTCATGCAACGTAAGTTTCAACAATTTCTACTTAGGTCAGCTATATTTATGTATTTGTATGTTTTCTACATTCTTTTTTTCTAGTTTTGTACGCATTGAAGATTTTTGTTCTTTATGTGATAAATAACGATTAGTTAAAACTAATTATTAAGTGATATAAATAACTTCTGTCACCTTATTATATTTTTATGACATATATTATTCAATATCTATATTTTATTTTAATTCATACTACGAGCAAAATTCATTCTACATTTTTATAAATAAGAAGAAATAAAGCTATATATTTACTTTTATTTAGATTTTTGAATATTATAACGTGATTATTTTAATTTGTAATCGCGTGCTTTGCTACAAATATTACGTCAATAACTGACTTTCATATCGTTTCATACTCAGCAGATCAAAGATTTTACTAACCGTGCAGTTATATTAGCTTGAAAGTGTTCCATAACTAATATCTTTTTGTATTAAAAATTTTCTAGCATCTTCCACTCAGGCAGTATTCGACGTGACTCACATACACTGCTTTAGATAATCATAGTAAAACTTGTTTACTAGAGGGTGGTCCTTTATGAGTTTCCTATGATTGTTCCATTTACATACCGGAAAACACTCGTATATGTGGCCGGTTAATTTTGTATTAGTGTAATATATATATATATATATATATATATATATATATATATATATATATATATATATATATATATATATTACACTAATACAAAATTAACCGGCCACATATACGAGTGTTTCCAAATATATATATATATATATATATATATATATATATATATATATATATATATATATATATATATATATATATATATATATATAGATATATACAGGGTGATTCGAAAAACAAAGGAAAATGGATACCATCTAGAATATATACTGTAGAACGGAGAAAAAAAAGGTCAAAGACCCTAGTGTTTTGATATGATGTATTGAATATAATAAACTAGTTATGTCAAAAGTTTAATTTCATTCGGACAAAACACTAAGAAACGGGACCTAATTAGAGTAGGGGCCCGTTTTGGGGGGAACCCTGTATATATATATATATATATATATATATATATATATATATATATATATATATATATATATACATATATATATATATATGCTTTTTTTAATGGCGTCGAATGGTTCATAGTCGACTGACGAAGTGTCATCGACTGAAAGAGATGGTTGTATGTAGCGACCAAATGTAACAGTTTACCTTCAAATAAAAAATATATATACACACATATATATATTTATATAACAGTCATATATATATATATATATATACATATATATTTATATATATATGTTTGTCAGATCTATTATTGAATTATTAAAAACGTAACAATTATTTAATTTTAATAATAATAATAATAATAATAGTAATAATAAAATAATAATAATAATAATAATTTTAATAAAGCGCAAATTGAAATGGACATTATTGCGTTAAATTTTAATAAAGCGCAAATTCAAATGGACATTATTACGTTAAATTTCAATAAGAAACCTTTATTAATAGCCCGCTACATATTTACGTGAACAAACTGGAATACATATTTATATCCATAATTATTTTTTACATATGCATGTCTACAAAAGTGTCTTCATTATAAAAACACAAGAGAGAATAAAAAAAAATGAAACACGCAATCAGATTGTACACTATTTTAATCGGGAATATGGATTTTCTGGATCACATTACGGCACTATATTATAAAAAATGTAGAAAAGTACTTACGTAATTACGTACGTTACCCGTGGAAATACCTAAAAATAGTAAAATCGTTCAAGAAAAACATTATAATAGCTCGATAAATAAAATATAAACGTTAGCTTAAAAAATATAAAGATACAAAAGGCTAAAGATAGTTAATGTGTAAACATAAAATTGGTAAAACGATATATCTCTATATAAAAGTATTCTACCGTTGAATAATATATTGTAACGTAAACAATTCAATAGAGTAAGTACAAATAATTTAAAACATTCTGTTTGAATGATTGAACACGGTTTCAAGTTACGATTAAAAAAAAAGCCAAATAAATAAAATATACAAATATGTTACTGATTAATTTATGGGGAGATATAACGAATGACTATTCCAAAGTCAAATTGAAAAATAATCTACCTACCAATCGATCTAAAATCCTCATTAACTCAAGAAATGGAGACAGTCTGCAAATGTAATTCAACGATTCGAAATGCAACATATAGATTTAAAATAAACCGAAAAAAAAGTGCATCTCTTCCGCCAGCACAATATATATATATATATATATATATATATATATATATATATATATATATATATATATATATATATATATATACATATATGTATATGTATATATATATATATATATATATATAATGTAAGTTATAATATATATATGGCAATTAAGCTACCCATAATATTCCGCTAGGATTCGTCAGACCTATGCGGCAAGTTGATGTTTGTGTCCCGTTTTTATATGCGAATATTGTATTGAATTTTTAGTAACCCAATCAGCTATCTAGTTTCCACACAATCCTTTTTGATCAGCCAATGGGCAGGCAATTACTAGAATTACTAGACAATGGGCAAGTTTACCTCCGGTTCATCCCTTCTTTCATGTGTGCTATTTTAGCAGTGAGCGTAGATATCTAATGATTTGACCTATTTTAAACCTAGGTGTAGGGAAGTGTATTTTTTAATATTATGTTAGTTTATATATATATATATATATATATATATATATATATATATATATATATATATATCATTCATATATATATATATATATATATATATATATATATATATATTTATTCTATTTATGTATCTTTTATTGCTATTGTTAATTTCAAAATTATTTTGTATCGCTTTCCTAGAGTAAGGTTTATTCAGTGAACACAGTTGTTCGCTATTTCTCTCCTACAGTTTAATAGATATTGTAGTTCCTTAAAGTATAGGATAGCAAATTTTTCATAAAGGCATGATCTGCATGGATCATTTAGGTCTCTAAATGTGTTTGCTTGACTTACTTTTTTCCATCTACTACCGGCGAACGTCCGCTTTCTTTGAGTTCCCAGTATTTGTTTGCTAGAGTTGTTTTTATTCGGTGTTTTTTTATTATTTTGGAATGTACTTTTGTGGTCATAACATCAGGTTTTGAAATCCAAGGACGGCATACATTTTGTTTCGCAAATATTGTGGCCTGGTAAACTATGCTTTGTGTTAGACATTTATTTTGAATAGGCAAAGTGTGCGGTGTCTACAGTTGCATTTATCTTCATTATTAGTATTTATATTTTTATTTCTACTATGGTTATCGTTGTGCGGAGTTGGTTCGTTATTATTATTATTATTATTATTATTATTATTATTATTATTATTATTATTATTATTATTATTTGTACTACTTACATATGTTTTCTTTCTGTTAGTTTTATTTTGTGATGATGTCCACTTTTCATTGTTTATTTTGTTGTTGTCTTTATTGCTATTTATTTAATATTTTTGTTATTATGTGCTTTATTTATAATCTCCACATTTTCGCAGCAGATGTATGATAACTTTAGGTTATTTTTATTGAAGATTTTGTGTTAGGCATTGGTTACGGGGAAGTGCTTTTCGATGAGATCTAGAAATTTCTTGCCAAGTTTTGTTTTTAACATTTGATTGTATGGCGCTATATACAAGATTATATTTATTTTTCTTCTATTCTTAATTTTATTATAGTTATTGGTGTTTTGTTGCTCATATTTGATATACATATTTTGTATCCAGTATTTTTAGGGATGTTTCATAAGTATTGATTCACCTGTTAAATACATTTTCACTGCTTGAGTTATTACTGAGTCTTCTTACAATGAAGTTAGAAATCTGTTTTATAATTGATGGTGGGTGATTAGACTTAGGCCTTACGTATATTGGATTAGCGTTATCTTTTAAGTTCATAGTGTGTCTACTTTTAGGCCAAATTTTGTTATTTGCTTTGTGTATGGTTTTATTAAACTTATCTCCCTTGACTTTGTTTGAGCCTTTTATTATAGCTAGTCCATCATATATCTATATAGGCCCATATCCGCTTGTGAGTGTGTATTGAATGAATAATCCCACAAGATATGATCCTTCTGTAGAATATATATATATATATATATATATGTATATATATATATATATATATATATATATATATATATATATATATTAAACTGTCAGGTTACATATAATCCAAGAAAATAAGTTTCTTCAGCAGTTTAGTGGAAAATGTTAAAAAGATTTGATGAAGTAGAGTTCTACGTGTGATCAGTAAAAAGTTAGGAAGATTTACACGTGTAAAATTCGCGCCTTTGTTGCTTTGTGCATACTCCTTCTTTTGCTATAACTTATGCTGGCATTACACGTGTGCTTATCAGTAATTTGAAAATTACGGAAAAGCAAATGTAGTTTTTCATGCATTTGCATATCAATGAATTAGTTGATGGTGAGAGGACATTGATCCGTTGGTTGGCAGCAAATAGAACAATGCGAATATAAAATGTCGAGTCCATGCTTGGCAAGATCAAAGTGTAGTATCTGTTCTTCAGATGCTGCACTTCATTTTCTTGTTCTCTTTCGGTGGAGGAGAAATCCTTCACGATTGAGACAATTTTTATTTTTGTACCTTTTCTCCACGTTAAAAAACGACCCTGGTGTCTAACTCTGTCCCCCTGGGGAAGCATAGTAAATAGGTACAATTATTTATTCTAATTAGATTACAATCAAATTTTTTCAAACGTGTAAAGTGATGCTTTCGAGGGGAGAGCCGTTATGTGTCAAATCCGTCGTAGAATGGAACGATTAAAATACGATTCAAACTTTCTGAAGATTTCCCATTATTGAGAGCTAAGAGTGAGCAGTGACAATCATAGTTAGTGGGCATATCAAGTTAAGAGATGTTAGTACACATGTTTTTTTGTTACTGAAAGAAGTTCACATGAACTATTAAATTAATGATAATAAAAATATTGAATATTTTTTTTTTGTAAAAAGAACTTTCTTAGTTCTTATTGATTGATTAACAATAGTATAAAATGTATTGATGTAGAAGCTAGCGTTCACTACGCTTAATTCTAAACTGGGAGCACCGTGTTTAGTCACATCTGGATTTGTCTATGATATACTTGTAAAAAGAATAAATATTTCATTTTTATCTCTTTCAAGCGGTAAATATTTTGTACCTTTTATTTTATATCAAATCCCCTATGGAAAGGGGGATCTTTTAAATAACAAAACATCGTCGCTCATCTCAATATTGGTTCTGATTGTCTCTTTCAATGAGCTTAATAGTGTCGGTGTGGCAGGTATGGTTAGTCAATGCACAACCGTTGTTTCACTGTAATTTACGCGTGACTCTATGCCCGAAGTGAGGATATCTATTTTTGCACGATGCAAAAGGCCAAACTCTATTGATGTGTAAATACTTTCGTTACATATCCGGAGGATGCGTGCCAATGTTTTTTCGAAATATGTTCGGTTTTGCAAACGGAAGAAAAAGAACATGGCATTTGCTATTACATTTTTAAATGATTTTTTCTTTGTGATATTGTCGTCGTGCAAGCTATAATCGGCACGCACATGCTGGTATGCGCACGACTGTATTAAAATATGTGCTCTCATAGATTTGCAGCAAGATACGCATCACGCCCAAAAGCATTATACATCTTATCTGGAGGGTTTTATGTTAAGTACAACTACAGAGAAGTTAGAGTCAGTTTATACAGATATATATAATGAAACAAAACATATAGGTGTGATGTCGCTAGTCTAAGTTTTTCTACAGATATTACCATGCCATGTGCCCCTGAGAATTATTTTATCTATTTTCCGCTTCTTTCTGTCCAGCCGCTTTACTCATTGAACTAAAGGCTTCCATCAATTCGCCGTTTGAATACCTCATTGGAAGGCAGCTTCTTTTTCCCAGGGTAGTAAAGTCAAGGACCTCTCTTCTTGCTAACTCTTTTTCTTCGACCTATCATATTGATCTTTTCAGACTAAGGTCAATAAGCATCTCCTGTCTTTGCAATACTCATCTCTCGCACTTGTTAGCTCCTTACATCAAGTGGCTTCATGCCGTTTTTCGAGTTATTTTCCTCCAAAAATAAATTAATGAACGAACACTTAAAATACAATGTCAAGTTTTAAATTAATTATTAGTTATTCATTTCTACACTGGTTCAGCTATAAAAGCTTATTTTTATAAAAATAGAATTAAATCATTATAATTTTAAGCAATTTTTGCTTTACTAAAACCATCATCCTATATTATAAGATTGTTGAATGATTTACATATTGATATGGATATTTCCTACACTTATTTGCTTGTTTTTTTCTCATTTATGTTTGATCAGAAATAATAACGTTTTTATTATTCAACAACAGTTGGAGGGTCAAAGTTTCTTACTGATGATAATATAAATATCATGAAGAAAACTGATGATAATATAAATATCATAAAGAAAAATGATCATAATATAAATATCATGAAGAAAACGGATGATAATATAAATATCATAAAGGAAACTGATGATAATATAAATATCATAAAGAAAACTGATGATAATATAAATATCATAAAGAAAACTGATGATAATATAAATATCATAAAGAAAACTGATGATAATATAAATATCAAAAAGAAAACTGATGATAATATAAATATCATAAAGAAAACTGATGATAATATAAATATCATAAAGAAAATTGAGGATAATATAAATATCATAAAGAAAAGTGATGATAATATAAATATCATAAAGAAAATTGATGATAATATAAATATCATAAAGGAAACTGATGATAATATAAATATCATAAAGGAAACTGATGATAATATAAATATCATAAAGAAAACTGATGATAATATAAATATCATAAAGAAAACTGATGATAATATAAATATCATAAAGAAAACTGATGATAATATAAATATCATAAAGAAAACTGATGATAATATAAATGTCATAAAGAAAAGTGATGATAATATAAATATCATAAACGAAACCGATGATAATATAAATATCATACAGAAAACTGATGATAATATAAATATCATAAAGAAAACTGATGATAATATAAATATCATAAAGAAAAGTGATGATAATATAAATATCATAAAGGAAACTGATGATAATATAAATATCATAAAGAAAACTGATGATAATATAAATATCATAAAGAAAATTGATGATAATATAAATGTCATAAAGAAAACTGATGATAATATAAATATCATGAAGAAAACTGATGATAAAATAAATATCATAAAGGAAACTGATGATAATATAAATATCATAAAGAAAACTGATGATAATATAAATATCATAAAGAAAACTGATGATAATATAAATATCATAAAGAAAACTGATGATAATATAAATATCATAAAGAAAACTGATGATAATATAAATATCATAAAGAAAAGTGATGATAATATAAATATCATAAAGGAAACTGATGATAATATAAATATCATAAAGAAAACTGATGATAATATAAATATCATAAAGAAAATTGATGATAATATAAATGTCATAAAGAAAAATGATGATAATATAAATATCATGAAGAAAATGATGATAAAATAAATATCATAAAGGAAACTGATGATAATATAAATATCATAAAGAAAACTGATGATAATATAAATATCATAAAGAAAACTGATGATAATATAAATATCATGAAGAAAACTGATGATAATATAAATATCATTAAGGAAACTGATGATAATATAAATATCATAAAGGAAACTGATGATAATATAAATATCATAAAAAAACTGATGATAATATAAATATCATAAAGAAAACTGATGATAATATAAATATCATAAAGAAAACTGATGATAATATAAATATCATAAAGAAAACTGATGATAATATAAATATCATAAAGAAAACTGATGATAATATAAATATCATAAAGGAAACTGATGAAAATATAAATATCATAAAGGAAACTGATGATAATATAAATATCATAAAGGAAACTGATGATAATATAAATATCATAAAGGAAACTGATGATAATATAAATATCATAAAGAAAACTGATGATAATATAAATATCATAAAGAAAATTGATGATAATATAAATATCATAAAGAAAAATGATGATAATATAAATATCATGAAAAAAACTGATGATAATATAAATATCATAAAGGAAACTGATGATAATATAAATATCATAAAGAAAACTAATGATAATATAAATATCATAAAGAAAACTGATGATAATATAAATATCATAAAGAAAACTGATGATAATATAAGTATCATAAAGAAAATTGATGATAATATAAATATCATAAAGAAAAGTGATGATAATATAAATATCATAAAGAAAAGTGATGATAATATAAATATCATAAAGAAAACTGATGATAATATAAATATCATAAAGAAAACTGATGATAATATAAATATCATAAAGAAAACTGATGATAATATAAATATCATAAAGGAAACTGATGATAATATAAATATCATAAAGAAAAGTGATGATAATATAAATATCATAAAGAAAAGTGATGATAATATAAATATCATAAAGAAAATTGATGATAATATAAATATCATAAAGAAAAATGATGATAATATAAATATCATAAAGGAAACTGATGATAATATAAATATCATAAAGAAAACTGATGATAATATAAATATCATAAAGAAAACTGATGATAATATAAATATCATAAATAAAACTGATGATAATATAAATATCATAAAGGAAACTGATGATAATATAAATATCATAAAGAAAAATGATGATAATATAAATATCATAAAGAAAACTGATGATAATATAAATATCATAAAGAAAAGTGATGATAATATAAATATCATAAAGAAAACTGATGATAATATAAATATCATAAAGAAAACGGCTGAATGAGTCTACTCTGATGTAATCATCTGAAAAAAATATAATTCGTGATATGGATACTGTAAAACGATTTCAGAAGAGGATCTTTCCTAAAAAGAAACAATAAATTGCTAGAATATCCAAGACTGTTAGCTAGATGAATTTAACAAATATCGGTTGACAACTCTGCAGCAAAACTCCAGAGCAGCTGGCTGCTTTTAACTACCAAAATAAACAAAGAACATTTTTAAACAATGGTAATATACACATATTTGAGAATGAAATCTTCAGAAAGAGATGGAGATCAATATGTCTAAGCTTCATTTTGTTTGATAAGACCCGAAAAACATTGACTCATGCCTGAGCAAAGATTTGTTTATTCCGCAGATAAAAGTAACCATTGTTTGATAGGATAAAATACTGTAAATATAAGTTACAGTAAAAATTGATCTCTAGAGAGAGCCTATGGTATCTTGGCTAGACGATGAAAGGGACGTTGTTGTTTATGCAGGGCGGCCGTTCTCTGTCTATATTACTTAATAATTCTTAGCATATTTTGGCATAACATGTTCCAAATTTATCTGGGCTCCACAGGTTTTAGCCCACCAGAACGAAATCATTTTTTCTCATAAAACAAGATGCATATTTTAATGAACTTAAACTTTCATTCAAAAACCGAATTATGAGTATATATTTTGAACCTATTCATAACAGAATGCAATATTTACTGTGACAATAATTCTTACATTGAACTATAGAAAATTCTGAAATAATTATTTTTCTTATTATTTGGATTTATCGGATTACTGCAGAAATCTCGAAAACTATGCTAAAAGCTAACAGGAATAACTAATAACCTCAAATTACTATGCGGATACCGTAGTATTAAGCTAGTACCTGGTAGTTCGAAACTGTCTGTCAGTTCTAGAAGAACTCAAGGGATCGAAAGAGGTGTAGTGCATGAACTCCTCTGAAACATACTCCTCAATAGGCGATGAGAGAAATAGCAATTATAGACAAGAATATCGAACGAGACCCCCCTTTCTTTAAATTATATCGGTGACTCATGATAACCCAAGCTTTAAAGAATACCTATGTATAATATATAAGTAATAATTTAAAGAAGTCAAATTTCGTGAAATAAGTAGATGGAAAAATCTGAAACATAGAACTAAAGACTCCACGTCCACCATCAAGCAATAACAGCCATCGTCAACAATATTAATTTCTGTTAACTTTCTGTATACTGTATCTATATATACTATGTTCATATAAATGATGTGGAATAGCAATGGTTCATGTTTATATTTCTTCACGTTGTCATTAATTGATGCATGCTTGTGTTCGGCATGTGTGCTTTTTACACATTTAATTATAGTTCACAAAACGAGAAAAATAAATGTACAAGAGAAGGTTCTATAACTTACGTAGAATATTTCTCGTCTGCCTGGCACACCAGATAAAATAAGACATACCTCATTTCCCTTACTTCCTTATTTTTTTGTGGTTGTCACGCTGTAAATAAATACATTTATCTGCGAGGAAAATACATGGCAAAGATTATAATCACATATAACTTTATTTCATCTCAGAGTTTGGCGAGTTACTCCAAATGTCTACGTATATTCTAAATGCGTCCACTGGATGCTTCCATGGACACCAGGAACAGATCTCTTCCAAGCGAACAACTTCCGTGGTCCGACTGAACTCCTAACATATTTGTGCGAGCCATTGTTCTTTACGGAGAAAATCCTGACAAAGATATGCGTGTATGAGATTCTGTGTAAATTTGGTAAACTGTACAAATCGCAGAAGAAAGGTCAGAAAAAATCTAAATCGCTGCTGTCGTAATCTCTTGACAAGTGTCGGACGAATGATATTGTGTGTACATTAATCTGTGAGATAGTATCATAGTAATTGTTAGTAATGGAAATTTTATAAAGTGTTTTACTTAAGGTGCCAGTTTATCAGGATTGTGTCTATGTTGAAGACATCCAACTTGTACTCAGGTGGGAAACAAGCAAAGGGAAGAAGGTTCCACAGACGTGCACTTCTAAGAAATTTATTCGTGCACACTTTTACAAAAAATTTAAATAGGACAATGTGAAAATTCTAATCGACGGTTACGAAATCATATTACAATTTTTTTTACTATTGTAAAATTAATGTTGCTATTTTGAAATTTTGTGGAATGATATTTTCATCAGAAAACTACTTTATATTGACTGGGTTTAAACGAAGGCAATCCAGATACGAGCCAATACAGCGTATATTTTTTTATTGAACTGCGAGCGAGTGTTATCTTTTAAGTCTTTCTGTAGCAGTCAATATTATCTTTTAAGTCAATGATATAACGGCTGGATTCCCAATAACATTTGAATTGCATTATTTTATACTATATCTTTACTCTGTTATTTCAGAAAATTGAAATAAGTATAAATGTTCATTCGTATACAGTTGCAACATGTAATGTTTGCGTTTAGCATTTTCATTGCGAAATATTCACGAATAATTATAAAATTTCACAGTGAACAGTTTTTGAAAATATTAAGAGTTTATGATATTTGTATGCTTTTTTGAAAAACCTTTCTACCTAACGTGTTTAAAAGAAATTGTACACTATAATAATCACTATCAATTCAATGGTAAACTCACAAGGTGTATGTTAGTGTGTCTTTGCTGTTGGTATGTTTGACTAACATATGAAAATTAGTCGATATTACTGCATACATACTAAAATTATAAATAAAATACACCGTTTATTCAAACAAAATTTTTATGTGGGTCTATTTAATTGCATTTATACAAGAGCAGAGTTAGACATAATGGTCGGTTAATTAGTGAAAGATATCCAGCTGACATTGCAGGGAGGTGTAAAAGAAAAACATTACTCGTTTTTTATTGATTTGTCATGCAATATTAGAAAATTAAAATGTGGGTGTTAGATTAGAGTTTTGGCGTAAATAAACGCATATTCTTTTAGGAATTTAAAGGATTAAAGTGTGTTTAATATTTTAATTTCCTTTACATATTGAAACAAGTTTTGCCAATATGGATTATACATGTCTTACAATAAAAATATCAATAAATATTGTTGCTTATGATGTAAGTTATTACACAGGTTTCTAACTATGTATCTCTACCCTAGAGCAAAGTTTGTAAAATTTTAAATATTGATTTAGGTTAGAACAAGTTCTCGATTATGTTTTATTGCATTTTCACCCCAAACAAGCCATAGTGCCACTTTTATGTAGGAGGCCACTATTTGGGAAAATAGTTGCAGGGATACTATGTTGGGAGTTTAGCAGCAATATATCGATTTCCCTTACACATACACTCCTGCCTGTCAGTACACTTGGGAAATCATGAGTCCGGAAAGAGAGTTCCATAGTCTAGCAGTTCTCAGGAAGAAACTATTAGAGTAGAAGGCCTCCTTACATCTAAGGATATCTACTATGTATGGGTGGAACTTGGCTGCTTGTCGAGTCTGTCTGGGATATTTACGTCGAGCGGGTACAAGGGCTTGTATTTCGTCAATAAATAATTGTAAAACATGCAGAAAGATACAAAATTGCATGGATGGAACAGTGGTTGAACTTGAATGTAGCTTTCTAGCACAGTAGGGAGAGCCCACATTCCTTGAAGCGCCCCTGGCAATGCTCTTACTGCATCTATTCCAACACATGTACGCTATGCTGAAGAGTTTGAAAGAAATAATGTCAGTTAATGTATCTTTAGCTATTGCTATTGGTGGTTGAGGTTTCTTGTAATTATTGAAGAAAACAAGCGCAGTCTTGGCAGCATTGAATGTGACCATCCATTTTCGTTCCCATTCCACTACAGAGTGGAGGTCTTCTGTTAGTGTGTCTGCCGTTTCCCCTCGTGCCTGTTATAAAGTCTGGTGTCATCAGAAAATATACAGACCTATAACAGAAAATATCACATATATAAAGTATATAATACTTTTAATTATTTATTTGTAAAATAAATACAGAGTAAAATTTTAATTTCGACAAATCAAACTAAGGTCCTTAAAAGTATAAATTTGAGATATTTATTTTTATGCGTAAAACAACATTTTATATTTCCCTGAGCGACGCCAGGATACATGTTTGCTAGTTAAGTTAATATTAATTACTTTTATCAAAAGTGTGCTATTTTGAATAAATATTAATGTGCTTTTTACACACTTTCTTACTGTTTTCATGCTTTTTGCTGATTAAAAAAATATGTTAATATATTACATCGCTCCCCGTATCCCTTTCGTTTACAACTATTCCATCTCCTTTTCCTAATTGCCCTTCAAATTCTTACCCTCTCCTTTTAACTATTTCATTCTAGTATTCGTTCTAGCTTAGGCAACAAGTAATTTCATAAGCATACTTTTAATTCTCCCTCATTTTTTGTCATCATAAAACTATTTTATTATTTTCAGCTGCTCTTATTTTCAAATGATTTGCTTATTATATATTTATCGTTCTTTCGTTACATGAGTATTCGCTGTTCTCTTTTAATATTTATGTCGTTTCTTTTACATTCATTTATAAAAGATCTAATCTAAAGAAAACATTATTTATTTTTCGTTCTTTTTCGTTTCACTTCTTGTTGTTCTCAATCTTGTGTTTTCTTATGTTTTCGTCTATACTTTTTTCTCCTGTAGATAATATCCTTTTCCACTTTCTCCATGTATTTTAATGTTGTCTTCTTGTACCCAGTATGCTTCTATACCGTTTCTTTTTTCCTGTCGCACTATCTTATTTGTCAAATTCGTCCTTTCCCTCCCTTTGTCTCCACACTCATTATCAATATCCTACATCCAACAGATTTTCCTGAGTGCATTTTTATCGATAACCATCACCACAATGCATTGCCCTCACCATTCCAATAGCTATCCTTCCCGTGATTTCACATGCTAACGGCATTTTCGTCAATCCGACGTGATTACCCCATTGTGGCTTCTTCTCAAATACAAACACGAAACGGTTGGGTATTGGGCAAATGAAGTATCTTTGCAATAGGCCCCATACACCCTCTGCGAGATGAGAGAATCTTAGCAGAATGCCATCTCGCTTTCCTGCTGAGACACGCTTATATCCGCATTGCCATATTCTATCCACTGCCCTCCCATGGCTTCCTTCCGAAATAAATGACGTTCGTTTCGAACACTTATTATCAGTGGCGAGTCTCGCTCTTAACGTAAAAGCTAAAGCATGTTTGTGAACAGGTGTATAAGGTGGATTACATATCATTATAATAGCGAAGATAAACGAGAGTTTTTCTGTGTCGACTGTAGCAAATAACCAAGTATCTATCTGCATATATATGTAGGCTATGTATATGGTGTATATATATATATATATATATATATATATACATATATATACATATATGTGTGTGTGTGTGTGTGTGGTGAACTCTCAAAGTATTTAACTAATCTGTATGAATTTAAGAACATAGCCTCGAGGCGTTAGGTGTGGTAAAAGGTGATTCTAAATAGTTTATAGTCTTCTACGATTTTGTGACACACCTTATCTGGAAACATTTCGAGAACTTTAATATAAATCCAAGTCTGATGAAATAACAATAATAATAGATATTAGACATTAAATAACAAATATGGCCTAATGTTTGCTTCTCTGGGGTTTTTAAAAGGTCGTTCATAATTATGATACGGATTCCAAGATGTAATATCTTGTAAAATCCCTGTTAAAATAACCTCCTTCGTCACCAAACTAACAAAATATGTCATAATTGAAATAACCTTTTCCGTATTGGCTTCGATGTGTTGTTGCTTTTCTGCAGTTCTACAAGGTCCACAATATCAGGATTTACTTTCTCATTTTGGAAAGTTGTAAGTTTTTTTCAGATCGCTTTAGGCGGATCCGCTTAAAAATGCCAATTGGGATGTATATGCGTTTTTAGAGGCCAAAGTGTTAGTTTAAGGTGTCATCTCTTCAATTCCACTTTCCGACACTTGCGTCATATCTTCCCAGTTTTTAGTATGAAAGATACATCATATATATCTTAGTGTTTTGATTTTAATACAAGTTTTGTGTAAAATATTCTGGTTGTTAATTCATACAAGTTATATATAAAGAAAGCCATTATTTTATTGCTATGAATTTTGGACATAGGTTATAATTTATTCCTGTTCTTCTAGACACTAGCAAAATGTAATAGTATTACTTCTTACTGACATTTATTTTGGAACATCAGATTCTGATTGTTCTGCAGTTGCTAAATTTACCCGGAATGGCTCGCATCTCTTCTGAACTATATGTCAAGTAAAATACAACGTATAATGACAATGGATTTTATATGCGTCAAAACTAACATATATCTTAATAAGTGACGATGAGACAGGCGAACGTGAATAAGTTAGATAGAAAAGCAGAAAAATAAAATTAAATATAAAGAAAAAGACAAGAACAAAAGACCGAAAACGGGGAAATAGTGTAACATTTTAAAACATATTTAATTGGAATTCATTGAAGAGAGTATTGTTTATTAATTTTATTTATTGTGGAATATTATCCTCATCTTTTCTTCGTTGGTTCACGACGTTTCGGCCAACTTTTCCTCTGGCCTTCGTCGGGTGGTAACCGCGACGGATGGGAAATATGAATCGCTTGACTGCATTCACTGCAATTACTGCCTTCCGTAGTTGTCGTCTCACCATATTTTGGCCAGTAAGCCTCTGGCCGGCTTTTGGTAGGATTGAAACTGCTATCATCAGACAATTCTTACCTGGAACCGTACTGATTCAAGGTCTCTATAACGGCGCCGCGCCTTGTCAATCCATTTCCTTACGCGATCTGGGGTGGGTAATCAATTTGCAGAAACACCTGTTAATGGAATGACCCCCCCTAAAAAACGAACAAAAATCCAAAATGTGTATGGTGCTTATGTTTTTGCAAACAGCCCATGAAAACTTTCTTTTTTGATCAATATAAAAAGCATTGAAAACTACATAAGACGAAAAAGAGAATCTCATATAAAAACTTTCTTATTTGAAAGATTTCTACGCGATGTGATAAAACACTTCACTACGCCAGTTCGTACACGAATTATCATGTAAGAAAACCACTACCAAAGGCGGTGAAATGGCACAAAATAGTCTTACGGTCTAGGGGTTTATACCATGCAAACGATAAATTTGATTATCAGATTCGTTGTCAGCGACCTCGAATATCTCTAAAAAACAAATTAGAGTGCTCGCTGTTCTGTTGTAGCGCAAGTTAACATTTACCGTCTAATCTAATTCTGATTACTTTTTAACGTGTTTGTACTTTCCTGAATGAGAGACATAAAGTCTTGAGGCGATACTCTCTAGGATTTCTACACTTTCGGCCACGTCTTGTCTATCCATTTTCTGTCGCGATCTGACTAGAAACTCTGATCTGTGCTCTGAATACATGACGTACTTGCTATGTACTCGTAATATACTTTACATCTGCATTTCTAAGACGTCTATTCTTCGAAGGTAACCGGTGACCCTTGATCCCATGGATCAATCTCCACAGCTGCAGGTTGTCTATTTCTGTTTCATCCGGGTTATCGTGACATGCATTTATTTGTCTCACCAATATTTGTACAATTACATAATCTCCTCTTACTGCTGCAAGGTAACAAGAGAGTGAAAAGAATACACCAATAAGACATTGATAATAGATTCAGTTGTATTATCTATTTTGATTTGGTATAATTAATTTAGGATAGTTGTAGTAATATACATAAATGTATGTCATTATAACGTATATGTGACTTGCGAACCTTTAAATAAACGTTTGTACGTTGTAATTTAGTTTATATTTTCAGCGGCTTTTGTCAAAGTAACTTAATATTTCAAAAATATTCCAGAATGTTAAATAGGAAACTTTCCGTTTGTTTTAATATTAACATGCAATTACTGAGATTTCAAGGGTAAGCACTTCTGTCTTTCTAGCTATATTTTGATATGAAATTTTGTTTATAGATCAGTGAAATTTGGAAAACATTCGCCTTTTGTAAAACATGCTTATTATTTTTTCTATTTTCTAGTTAATTGCTGCATTTTTACCTGGAGTGAATGCATGCATATGGCGTTTGGGTAAGACCAAAATTATCATATTACTGTACACCTCACTGCTAAATGAACGAACATTTACATAATTCAATCCTAACCCTTGATTTTGTGATGTCTAGCTCATAGTTATACTGTTTCCGATCCGACTATAATAATTGTTCTCACTATGTCCAACAAAATACTACGAAAATTAGTATATAGATACTCCAATTAAATATCAGTACTATGTTGTCCCCTTCTATCATCCTTTTTACGGAATATGATATCCCGATTACCGGCGACGACGAATAATAATTTTATTTTTGCATTTGGGTCTTACGTAAAAATAAACATACCATATTGTTCTTCTGACTAGGGTACAAGTGTAATATCTATTCTGTCTAAAGATGTGATAATTATATTGTAGGATTTCCATTCGTTCCGGGCGTCTATACATTGGAAGGATGTAAAAAACACCCATAAGGATATTAGAGTGAAACTGTCATAACCAGATACATTATAACATATTAACCAGAGTATTCAAGTAAATATTTTTATAGTTTTAGCAAAAGAACTACATTAATATCATGGGGGTTCCATTCACGCTGAACGTCCACAGAATACTCAGCTGTTTTTCTACAAATTTATTCATATTACATATGAAAACTGTCGTTTTGAAATATCCACAGGTCCCGTTAGTTATTAATTAATAGTAGAACAATGATTAATATATTCGGCATTTAGTATAATTAATATATTTAGATAACGCTTGTATAAACCTACCAGAAAAATACTAAAACCAAAGCTTTTATCTCTTTCAAATATCACAAACAGGAACAAAGCACTAAACATAAATGCTGGATGGTTAACCCCAACAGCTATGCAAATAATTACAAATCAATGTATAAATACAAAGTTTATGATTAAGTGATTTACTGACATCAGAAATCAAAATAACTGCATTTGCTCTTCCATTCAAAAGAAGGTTGGTTAATAATCCTTGTACAAAAGCAACATAAACCATGCAATACTTACGAGGTGCCTTAGATAATTTTACAGACTTTTTGCATAGGCACTGAATGATAGCATACACAGGAACATCTAGTTCACTTAGAAATAATCTACTCCGGCTGCAATGCATTCGTTTTGACGTTCTATCAACTTAAAAAAGGCATTAAAGTCCTCCTGTATGAGCGTGTCAATGACCCTCGTAACAGCTCTTTCATCTCGATTGTCTCATAACGATAGCCTCTAATGTGTCCTTTGAGCTTAAGTAGTAACAAAATAGTCACAGGTCACAATGCTTTGCATTATAGGGAGGGTGGTCAAATAGCCTGATAAGGATGGAGTGGTGGATTGGTGCATTGAGATAAACTTCGCGCAACGCTTCCACATTTTCCGTCCCTCGCGTTAATTGTGTGTACAGTCTCGCACACAGTCATCAAACACTGCACTTAATGTCCCTGATGACACCCGACGGTCTTTATCAACATATTATTTATTTAGCCAATCAATTTTGGTGTTATGATTTCCTTACTACTCTCTACATCTTTTACCATTCCTCACATACTCTCTGCCTTTCTTGAATCTCTTATGTCACTCAAAAACTGATGCTATATTAATGCAACTTGTTCTAAACTAGTTTGAAGCATTTCATACATTTTTCAAAGTTTAAAACTGAATTTTATTGCATATTGTTCCTCTAAAGTGTCCTCACGTTCAGATTGCATTGTTGAAATCGCCAGCTTCGGCAACCGGGCTTTACTTGGGTGCATTCCAAAATCTGTTTTAGCTGTTCATTTTAACCTGGAATCATAACTGATTAGTTGGCCATCCTATACGATGTATAGAAATAACATATTTAATTTTCAAAAGTCTGCGGCAATTTTAACTTCCTGTACAGAAAAGTCTGGAAACATGTTTAAGGCGCCTCGTACCAACACGCGAAAGTCAACGAAGGGGCAAAAATACACACAAATTATAATTTTTCAGTTTTGGTAAAAATTATTGTATTATTCCAACAAGAGTTTTAATCTAACACCGAGATATTTTCGGAGTAGAAATCGCATATATCGAATGAAATTTCATGCCCTGGAAAATGCTATGATTGCTATAATAAATTTTCGCAAATTACAGATATGAAGCGATATTGAAACTGAAAAGTTGAACGAAAATAGTATTGTAAGCTCTGGAAATTAACTATATATTTAGATACTATTTGTTAAATCTTCTTCGTTCCTGTTTCTTTACATATTAACGAAGAGATAAAACAATCAAATGCTGTGTAAAAGCCAAAATATGTATCATCGCGAAAATTAAACTACAAAATTGGAATAGTCAATTATATAAAAATGTTATATCACAAGTATAGTTACACCATAACTTGACAAAGATGTGGGCGGAAAGATTATGGTAAGAAGTGGAAAGACGATATTTTGTTTGGTTTTTGTACAATTGTCTTGTGTAGGAACTCAGTCATACACTAACATGAACTATTTCGAACTATATATATGTATATATATATATATATACATATATATATATATATATATATATATATATATATATATATATATATATATATATATATATATACATATATATATAGACCGAGACGTACAGAACCTTGGTGATGTGTGTCTACTTTATAATACGTCATCCTGACGTCAAGCACTACAACTCGTGTTCGTATTTTTTTTTCCTTGACAATATAAATACTTTGTTTTAACCTATCTCCTTGTTCGTATCTTCCTTACTGACAACATCTCAGGTACAACACCTCGCAAACTGACGTTATTTTTATAAAATTAGCAAATCTGAGCCTGCCAACGTTAAGTTTTTAGTCTATAATGTAAACAGACGTAAGAATTTACGTTAATATATACAATGGATACTTTAAATTATAAATGAATATGTAAGAACTCAGTTTTAAAATGTAGTGAATATATTTCATGTGTATACATGATACAAAATATATGTTTATATTAATTTTTGAGGTCTCATTCTGAATGTTTCGTATTCGTGTATATTAGGAATGACAAACATAATTGATTCATTCGGTAATTGATACATAAGTTTATAGGCATAAATAATTTAAATGATAACATAATGAAAACAGGCAATATTTTACAAAATGCGACGGAAAACAAAAATCTTTGTAAAATAGCATCTAAATAAAATATGAGATATGTCGGTTTAGAACAATGAAACAAAGTTTGGAGGTGATGTAAAACTGATCTGTAACTCAAATATACTATTCCTGCATGCTGATAAAAGAATATGCATCTATTGTACAATAGGCAATTTACATTTTAAACAAATAATTTACAGAAAACATCACTACATAATACACTGGGTTTTAAAGAAAATATGCTCATACCTCTAACTCTCTTTACAAACATATTTGCCTTGATGCATCTACTACTTGTCTCTCACCTCTGGACAGGGTTCAAAAGAGAGCCGCCAACCTGATAGGTCCTAAACTGTCATTTTGGCGTCAGCCTCTGTCCCATCGACTAAATGTTGCATCCTTCTGCCTATTCTACAAGTAATTTAATGGCGAATTCTCGGACGAACTATAAGCACTTGCACCCCGGTGACGCGAATACCCCCGACAAACCCTACCAGCAGCCAAATCCCACCCCTTCACAGTAGAGATCCCTAGATGTAAGAAGCCCTTCTACTCTAATAGTTTCTTCCCATGAACTGCTAGACTTTGGAACTCCCATCCGGGATTCTGGTTTCCCAACTGTACTGACATGCAGAAGTTCAAATTTAATGTGAATAGATACCTTGGTACTCATCTTTCTTCATAATACCCCTGCAAATTATGTCCCCGATAGTAGCCCCCTACTTCAAAGTGGCCCTGTGCCTTGTTTGGGGTGAAGATTGAATAAGAGAAAAAAAGAGAAAATAAGAACACACACACACATGTATATATATATATATATATATATATATATATATATATATTTATATATATATATATATATATATATATATATATATATATATATATATGATTTTTTACTGCTCGGTTGTTGTCACAGTGCATATTGCATGGCATCACAAAACACCGTATTGTAATTAAGATAATTTGGAAGGCACCGGGCACATATTGTTTTGTAGTTATCTTAGTACATATGACCTGAGGTCACAAGAACGAAACAGCGTCTAGACGCATGGCCTCCTCCGATAAAACAGGCTGAAGACAGCAAAAAAGTATGTGATATCACGTCATACATGCTGTGTGGCAAAATGACGTAGCCCCTTTTAAGGGGGCTGGGGGCTGCTCAATTAATCACCCTATATCTAGCTTCTAACCTTGTGCCTGACTTTGTGATGCAGTTAAAACGTTTCATGCAGGTTTTTTTGGGGGGTGGGTTGGGAACGTTAGATCATGTCGGTTTGGTTTGAGTGACAGGTGTTATGAAACTTTTAAAGGTCAGATTTACACGCGGATATCTGAAGTTGAAAACTAAAACATTGTGTGAAACGCATATTTCTCTCTCTCAGTCTCTCACTCTTTTTTCTCTATTTCCATCATTGACTTCCTGTCTCTCTCTTACTTCATTTAAAGAGAGAATTAAATATAATTTGATTGTTGTAAAGAGAATTGAGGTTTGCTCGCTGTACGCGATGGGTCGACTAAATATGTTTCCTAACTTGTTAACTGTTTAATAAATTATATATATATTTTTATAAAAATGTATTTTGTCGCTGTTTTCATAAAAGTGTTCGATTTCAGCATACCATTAATTCCGACGACAGAAAGCTGCAATGAACACGCAACAAGCGACGATTGGAAGATGCCTGCAATGACCACACATACTGCGACCCGTACTAAACAGTTATAACCGACGACGGATCGACCCGTTTTTGTTGTGTTTCCAGCATGTTCCTATCGTTTAGATATCGTTAGTATTTAAAAAAGCACAGTATTTTTACGTTATTTATGATTCTATTACAGATCTATAGAGAGGGAAATATCATCACAAACATGACATCTTTTCCAAGTGTATTGTTGTCGCTTGAAGGGAACTCTTTAACGAGGAAGCGTTACGGACTGGGTGTGATAATCAGAGCTGACAATAGCATATCATTTTCATGTTTTGAGTTTTAATATATATCCGTAAATATCATATATGTTTTTATATAGCCTGATGTGGTTCCCGACTGAGAGACTGTCTTACAATGTCGAATATATACATGAGAGTCCAAGAGATGAATAAAATATAATAGTTATAATATTGAAAAAATGACTTACACCGGTCACAGACTATAGATTGACTTTTACTTGTTCTTTACTCTTATTTCGCTCTTCGTCTTTTCCTCTTTCTTTTCGCATAACCTCCATGACATACATTTAGAAATTAGGTTAATGAAAGTGATGCATTTGTTTATTATTCACATTAAATTGCATTTTTTTGTTTTACAGTTTGTATATAGAAAAAGGTCTGAACCATCTATGAGAGAATATAAAAAGCCCTTCGCGGCTACATGAGTAAGTTTTTACGAGGCCGTTTTTTCTCCGTGGAGATGGATTATTACAAAGATATAAATGTTCATTATAATAAATAAATGTAAGACTTAAAAGCCACTACACACATATTTATAATTAGTTGATAAGAAAGGAAAAATATTTCTATTGATAATAGCCAGATTTTCCTTTGTTATGACAGAACAACGGTGTACATCGCCCGCGTATATATATATATATATATATATATATATATATATATATATATATATATATATATATATATATATATATATATATATATATATATATATATATATATATATATATGAGAGAGAGAGAAAATGGCGGTATACAATTTTCAGTACAATTTTATACGTGGCTCGCTATCACGATGAAAACTACTGCCCTTTTTCAGAGACGAATAGATAATAGTAAAAATTAATACGGATTCTAAAATAAAAAAAAAAAAAAAAATTTTTAATTCGGGGAAAAAATTAAGTTAAACGGATGTAATACGCAGTTTAAATATAATAGTCAAATTCTAACACCTAAAAAGAGATTATAAAAAAGATTTTTAGCTACAATTTGGCTTCGATGAAAATTCGTTAAAGCCGTGGAGATGGATTATTACAAAGATATAAATGTTCATTATAATAAATAAATGTAAGACTTAAAAGCCACTACAAACATATTTATAATTAGTTGATAAGAAAGGAAAAATATTTCTATTGATAATAGCCAGATTTTCCTTTGTTATGACAGAACAACGGTGTACATCGCCCGCGTATATATATATATATATATATATATATATATATATATATATATATATATATATATATATATATATATATATATATATATATATATATGAGAGAGAGAGAAAATGGCGGTATACAATTTTCTGTACAATTTTATACGTGGCTCGCTATCACGATGAAAACAACTGCCCTTTTTCAGAGACGAATAGATAATGGTAAAAATCAATACGGATTCTAAAATAAAAAAATTTTTTTTTTTTTTTTTAATTCGGGGAAAAAATTAAGTTAAACGGATGTAATACGCAGTTTAAATATAATAGTCATATTCTAACACCTAAAAAGAGATTATAAAAAAGATTTTTAGCTACAATTTGGCTTCGATGAAAATTCGTTAAAGCCGAAAACAGATTTTGTTATATGTAACAATCTGGATGATATTATAAAGAGTATATGGCTTAAGTATAGTATTCAAGCCTATATATGTATATATATATATATATATATATATATATATATATATATATAGAGAGAGAGAGAGAGAGAGAGAGAGAGAAAGCGTGAGTGAGTGAGACTTATTAAAAGTTATAAATGAATAGCCGTAAATAAACTACAGAGTAAAGAATAGTTATAAACATACTAGCACTACCTCATGGTTATCTTATGAATCTAATTTAAGCAACCCTCGACAAAAAAGCCAAAAAAAAACAACAATCAAATAAGTGACAAGTTTATGTATGTATATATATATATATATATATATATATAATTCTAATTAAATTCTAAATGAACTAAAATATACGAAATAAAAAATCATCTGTACGTGTTATATATATATATGTATATATATATATATATATATATATATATATATATATATACGTATGTGGTTTTATAATATAAATAATGTATATATATATATATGTATGTATGTATATATATATATAAATATATATATATAAATATATATATATATATGCATATATATCAGCACTGGTAAATAGTAAAACTTGAAGAAGGAGCTCAATACAATTGCAGAGCCAGTATATTTGTTTAAATTTTGGTAATAACCACTTCTGTCCAAGTCTGACGAAGTTACTAGATCGTTGATACGATTCGGTAGCGGAAACAGATGTAACTAAACAGATAAAATAGTAATAAGTTATATATATATATATATATACATATATATATATATACACACATATATATATATATATATATATATATATATATACGTGTTTGTGTGTGTGTGTTTTTAAATACACATGCGTCTGTATTATAAAGTAGAGGATAAGCAATGTTAAGTTTTCCGATTTTCGATTTTCAGATCCTCTTACGCATTGCAGGTATACGTTTTTGAGCATATTTACATATACTATTCCTTAATTTTTTTTTTACTGCAGACGTGGTGTCAAGTCATTATTTACTCAAGATCTGAATGCTGACAGGCAACAATCAAAGAAAAATGGTGGAAAATGCAAGTTGATTTAAAAGCAAACCAAACAAAAACACGAAGCGTATGATTTCCTTTACTTTCCCCATAGAAACACCTCGTCTTCTCACACATAAAAGTGAATATTCTTCTCTTTCCCCTTTTATCTTTCTTATCTGTCACCGATTTTTTTTTTTTTGCTTTTGCCAGCTTTGAATCCTAATTCTATTTTCAGCAGACATTACTGCTACGTTTTCCGCCATCTTTCAATGCGTCTACTGGAATACAGCGGTATTTTATCAGTCATCGCTGTCCACATCCTTTTTTTATCAATTTTAAATAACAGCTTGATATATTGCTGAATATAGTGATTTTCCTACTTGCAAAAGTAGTTTCTACTCTTACTCATTGCAACGGTTAATATTCTCGATTTTGACCCAAATCAGCACATCGGGGAAATTAAAGACATATTATATTTATAAACAAAAGTATGCTCTCATTTCAAAGCGACGTAAAAGAATAATGAGTATTCATTGAACGTAGTAATGAATTAAGATGTATTGGTAAAATGTTCAAAGATATAAAATCATTCTGTTACGTATGAATCTAATATTTTTCCTATATAAATTTATGTTATTGTTTCTCATAGCATAAGGATGATAAATGTCGCGTTACCTTTTTATTACAGAGTAGATGACTTCGGTAGTTCGAGTAAGGAGTAATTGTAAAGCTTATCTCCCGGTCTATCTGTTTTATTCGTTACCATCACAACTTGAAATGATGTTACGTAAGCGTAAAAAAAGGCACGTTATTTTACTGTTTTGAGTAATGTGATATATATATATATATATATATATATATATATATGTGTGTGTGTTTGTGTGTGTGTGTGTGCGTATGTGTGTGTATGTGATCAAACAAATGCGCATTGGCCTTTGGTATAGAGTGGGCAATTAAATACATAACGTTTAAAAATAATGATATTCTATTTAAAACAAATTGAATTACACTGTATACCATTCGTACAATGTTATAAGTATAATCTTAACTGTGATTTCACCTGACTGACCGCATTGATGTCAAGGATCAAATAAATATATGTGTTTAAATAAAGAAACCTATATTCAAAATGCATATGTCTTAGATTCTATTATAATTATATCAGTAGTTTACTGTTGGTGGCAAGTAGTTTATATATAAAAAAAAACTATTCCAATATAGAACTAAGAAAAAGGTTATATTACACGCCCAAAATGTTCTGCCGGGACTCTTTATAGCTATCAGTATTTCAAATGCGTTTACCGATAGAGATTCCTAAAAATAAAGCCTCCCTTTTTAATACTTTTCGAAACAACTACAAAAGATTTATTTAAATCGCGAAATGGTCTCATGTCAAATCATTTAAGTCTATCTGATCATATGCTTACCTCCAACGAGTTTTGAACAGATATAAAGCATCTATCAAAACCAATAAAAATGGAGCTGAACATTTCATGAAGTGAACGTTTTTGCAGAGAACTTTGCAGTAGATTCGACCGTTAGTAATCAAGTTACCTGGCGTCTGACGTATTTTCCATGGCTTAAAAAAATCCAAGTAGCCCTCCTGGATATCGCCAACCTTATCAAGAACCTCGACACCATAAAGACAACTGGTTTTGACAACATTCTTTTTGATAGTACCTGAAAAACTGCACCTCTAAATATCACCAAGGCTTAATCAGCAGATTCATCGTCACTTAAACAAAGACTGCTTTTAATTACTTACAAATCTTTATTCGCTTTATGATGTTTAATCATCTGTGTGTCATGAGAAAGCTGTTTGAAGCTGTGATGTTACAAGATGTTTTGCACCACTTCAATGAAGAACGTCTAATTGAAAAGCTGGGTGGTAATCGTCCTGCGTGATCTGCAGTTGATCCCAGACAACGATTTTGCATCTTATCAGCGAGTCTATCGACAAGGGATTTGTTTCTATAATATCTATTGACCAGCTAAACTTTGGAATTCTTATCATATTTTCTGCTTCGCTGAGTAAAATGTAACATAAACAAGCACCTCGCTGCACAACCACCCAACACTCTTGACATTATTATAAGTAGTATACATTTATAGTCATGTTGAAATATGTCTGGTTTGGCGAAAATAGGAGTAAATAAAATCTTGACACAAATTATCTTGCATATTATTTTCTTTATATGAACAGTTATAAAGTAATCTCCTTTAAAAATTCACTCAAATGAACTTTAAATATTTTGATGCCAACCATGCACGTATACATACACACATATACATATATACACATATATAGTATATGAAAAAAACCCGGAAAACTACACTACTATGATGGCAGATGGCGCCAAGCTGTGTTCTCCTTCGAGTTCAGAGATTTTTGTCAACAATCTGCAAATGATATTGCGCTACTGGCATTTTCTTACGTGATCCATGCTTATTCAAGTGTAATCAACAAGATTCAGTTCTCATCATAGATACTTATCCTCAGATTAGTAAACTCGCGTCGTGTCAACTTGTCATTCTTTAGAAGCCAACAGGAGGCAAGCTACAGTCATTCTGGAACCACGCGCGTAGTCAAAGTGACATGCAGTTGCAATCAGTATAGTGTTGCCCATCTCACTAAATGACGAACTCCAACAAAATTATGATTCTCGTAATTTTGCATCAGTTATAGAGACAATCTACATGAAATAAGCGATCGCCGATGCATAAAATGCTTTAATTTTAGATCCAGACCTTACTTGCTTAAACTCTATCATTTTCTTTTGGCGGAATATGTTGTCAATAACATTTACAAATTAATCCTTTCTTTTCCCAGCTTATCCAACTCGAAATGTTAGAATCGCCACTTATAAAAACAAACCCAACGTGAACGATTGGATTAAGATCTTCATAGCCAGGTAAGGCAGTTATAATCTTATCTTTATATCCCGTGGAAGACAATCGAAAAAGTCCATCTAGCATGCAAGAATGTAAATAAGAAATCATTTAAATATGTGTTCATTGATTTATATGTATATATATATATATATATATATATATATATATATATATATATAATTAAATAAACATGTTAATAACACTGAAAAAGAGTTAAAAACATATTTAATTTTAAAAAGTAAACACTAAATAAATGGACTATCTATTTATCCATCCATCTATTTAGTGTTTCCTTTTTTAAATTAAATATAATTTTACACTTTTTAGAAGTGTTTTGAACATGTTTTATTAACTATTTGTTCCAATTATAAGTTCTATCTCCTATTTGGTTTTATCGAGCTTTTACATATGGTTGAGATTACTTTATAAATATTAATTATTCATTATTTATTATTTACTTTAGTTTTGCCATCTTGGATCATTTTGGTAAACTTCACTGTAATTCTTATTATATATATATATATATATATATATATATATATATATATATATATATATATATAGTAATTTATAAAATATATATGGCGATTAAGCTACACTGAAATTATGTGTTTCATCCAACTATAGGATTCGTCAGGCTTATGCGCGAATTTTGTGGTTGCTTCTTGTTTTTATATATGTTGAGGATTTCTAGTTGGCCAATCAACTTTCTAGTATCCACCGTGCCCCTTCCTATCAGCCAATGGGCATGCATTTTATCAAACAAATGATCTGTTTTAGAACTAGGTTAGTGGTTTTAGGTAGACGTTCTCCTTTTTTATACATATAAATATATCTATGTGTACACACATACATGCACATATATATACATATATATATATATATATATATACATATATGTGTGTGATCGTTTATGTATATTCATGTTTATTTAATTTATTTATTTGTTTGTTTTCTATTGTTATTGTTAGTTTTAAAGCTATTTTGTATCGCTATCCTAGAGTAAGTTTTATTTTGTGAACCCAGTTGTTTGCTATTTCCCGCCTACAGTTTAATAGATTTTGAGGTTCTTTAAAGTACAGGATAGAAAATTTTTCATGGAGGCATAATTTACATGGGTCGTCTAAATGTCTGCATGTGGTAGCTTGTCTGATTATTTTCCATTCGACTACCGGCGAATGTCCGCTTTCTTTGAGTTCCCAGTATTTATTCGCTAGTGTTGTTTTTATAGGTATATTTTTTATTAGAAATTTAATTAACGTGTTGAGGAAAATGGTGTCAATAATCAAGAAGCGAGTGTAATGCGTATTAAATAAAGTAGTAAGATGGATTTGTTGTGCTAGATTTTTAAAACAATTATAAAAACGATAATACTGGCACATATAATTGTATAATATTATTTGGTTTTATTCAAGCGCATACGACCATAGCAATTATAATCGCTATGGAGAAACAGAAAAAGATAATGACAATGACACACAACAAAAAAACGATACACATCAACTCATAGACCGCCCAAAATTATGACTATGACAAAGTAAATTAAAAAAGGAGCAAAGATAAACAGAAATACTCTACACATACTTCAGCTCATTACTACGAAATATTGTTACCAATCTGGACAGTGCGTAGATTGTTACAAGTATTTTGCATGGGTGGAGATGTGTTACAGTCAAACAATAACCCAAACATGGTAATACGAGTAAAAATAAACATCTAACTTTGGCAATATATAATTAGATATTTAGAGATTTATAAAACCTTAGAATCAGATATTGTATCGGAAATTTAGTACTTATATTATAGATATAAATACATACACACACACACATATATATATATACATATATATATATATATATATATATACTGGCAGTCAGTATGCAAGTTTCCTAGACCTTTTTCTCACAACTTGCTCTGAGCTATGTTCATATTCCATTCTGTCTTCACTGAGATCTTCCGGCCACAGAGTTGTGTCAGTTAAGATAAAAACAAAATATAATAAATCCTCAGACATACTCTCCATGTGTCTTCTATAGGATCAGACCTGACAGAATGGTTAACTGTAGGTATACACCGAGTCATACATTCAAAATATTCCAACAAAAACCTTACAGCAAGCCGTGGTTCTCTCCAAAATCTGGTGCTGTCATAGCGCATAGAAATCACTTTTTTCCATTGCTTCCAACGTAATAAATGTACTGAGATAAAAGCTGCTTTCAGAATTGCCATGAACCACTTCCAAACACACTTGAAAACCTCATCAGTATATATTGTATTAAATAATTCAGGTTATCGGCCATTTTCCTCTCAGAACAGACCAATTACTCTCCTGTGCTTCTTGAGTAATTTACTGGAATCTGTCTGAAATAAAGAAGTAGTCAACCACCTCAGCAAAAATAATCTTCTTAGTGACATGCAATATGGTTTCCGTTTTGCTTGATCTACAGCAGATGTGCTAACGGCTATATCTCATGAAATTAGCGAATCTCTTGTCGCAGGCTTCTTCTGTAGGGTAATTGCTCTTTACATATCAAAGGCTTTTTATAGGGTATAGCATAAACGTCTACTTCATAAGATATCCAGCGAGGGTATAGCTGGAAATGTTTTCCAAATTATTGAATCATTTCTATCAGATAGGTTTATAAGAGTAGTGGTTGATGGACAGAAATCAGGAGGTATCAGTATTAATGCTGGAATCCCTCAGGGGTCCATACTTTCTTCCTGATCTACATCAACGATCTTCCAAATAATATTCTAAGATCACTCATTTACATTTATGCTCACGATACTACCATATATGGCAACACATCAAAGATCGTAAACGGCCAAGTTTTTTCTGACTCCCTCCCCTCGGATCTTGAGCACGTGTTACAATGGGGAAAGGGGTGGCTGGTTACTTTAAATTCATCTAAAACCTAGCCCCTTCCTTGGAATTATCACCGCTCTGATCCCCATCTGGCATCAATTGAAATGAATCACTCTCTTCTTAGGGGATGCTCCATGTTTTGACAAACTTCTGGGCTTGACCTTTACTCCTAATCTGACATGGAACACATACATAAAATCCGTTGCAAAGTTCGCTGGAAAAATGGTTGGACCTTTTACCGCTCCAATAGATAGCTCACTCCTGATAAATGCTTTACCTATATAAAATCCAGGTCGTCGAATTAGGGAGAACTCTTGCCGCAGCTTGGCAGGAGCTGCTAGTAACAGCTTATCCTGCCTTGACAGAATTCAAAATAGACTTCGTAGCTTAGTGGGAGATGCGTCTTATCTCCCTTCTAAACACTTTCCCACAACAGAGATGTTGCGAGCCTGTCACTACTTTATCCTTATTTTCATTCAAGTGCTCGTCTGAGCTCCAATCTATGGCTCTCCCTCGCCAATTTTTCACGAAAAGCACTCGTCTAGCCACAATCACTATTGATAATTTCCCCCACTATTTATTTGGGCTTAAATCTAAACGTAGATTCCATGAAAAATGGGTATTTATTAGAAATGCACTCTTGTGGAACTGCCTTTAATTTGCCTGTCTTCCAGTTAACTACAATTTTGTTGTCTTCAATTTCTAGGTAAAAAAGTTCTTGGTACCCCCCCCCGTAGTAATCCATTTTACAAAATTTCCAGTGCTTACAATTACTACGCTATAATCATATTGACTACTGTCCACCTATTAACACATCCCTGAGTGGCCACCGGGTCTTGATAAGTGGTGACCATTGTAAAAAATATATATGTAGAAATCGTCCCATAATCTCTAATAATTACATAGCATCTCCAACATCAGGGGTCTTCGTTCTAACCTTCCAGAGGTTGAAACCCAATTACAGAAGACTAAACCAGACCTTTTATTTTTAAGTGAAACTGGCATTGGACAGGCTATTTCCCTAGATGAGTTTGCAATTTCAGGATACTCTAACTTAACTTCTAAATCTGACCCCCAAGATCGCCATGGGCATGGAATATGTGCCTATATTAAAGATAGCTTTCCATGTGGGAGGGACATCTCAAGGGAAGATCCTAACTTACCCTATATGTGCTTCCGGGTTGCTTTAGCTCACACTACTGCATTTATATTTACTCTCTATCGCCCCCACAACAACGGAGTTACTATCTTTCAAAGCATATCTGAGAAAATTGACCTAGTCCTTTCTACTTATCCTTCAGCTAACATTCACGTATGTGGAGACTTCAATGTTCACAACGTCGAATGGTTGACCCACTCAAACAAGACCGATGATGAGGGGAGGTTCTGTCATGATTTCTCCATTGCCTATGACCTCACTCAGATTGTTCAGGAATCTACCCGTGTGCCCGATAATGACGGCCAGTATGCGAGCCTACTAGACCTTTTTCTCACAACTTGCCCTGAACTATGTTCAGTTTCTGTTCTGTCGCCTCTTGGATCTTCCGACCACTCTGTTGTATCAATTAAGATAAAAATGAAATGTAATAAGTCCCCAGACGTACCTCTTCATCGTACAGTATATCGATACACTAAGGCTGACTGGGATAGCTTCCGTACATTTATATCTGATCTACCTCTGCATTCCATGTTTAAAAAGGATGTGTCCTCTATAGTATTAGACCTAACTGAATGGTTAATTGTAGGTATTGACCATTTCATACCCTCTAAAAAGTTTCAGCAAAAACCTAACAGCCAGCCATGGTTCTCTCCAGAATGTGCTGCTGCCATTGCGCACAGAAATAACTTTTTCCACTGCTTCAAACGTAATAGATGTATGGAAACTAAAGCCGTTTTCAGGACTGCCAGCAACCATTGTAAGAAAGTAATAAGGAACGCAAGAGTGTTGTATGCTCAATCTGTTAAGTCCAAAGTAGCTGAGCAGAGGCTTGGTTCCCACCAGTTTTGGCAAATAGCAAACAGAATCCTGAATAGAAGCGTGTGCTACATCCCAACTATTATCAATGGACCTGAGGTAATCTCGTCAGCATCAGACAAAGCCAAACTCTTTGTCAAGAACTTTGCAGCTAATTCTACCCTTTGCGACCAAGACCGCCAACCTCCAATATTTCCTCCTGTATCAGAAAACACGCTATGTGATATACGTATATCTGTACGTGATGTTGCGAAGCTAATCAAAAACCTTGATTCGAGTAAAGCAACTGGCCCTGATGGTATTCCAATTATAGTACTCAAAAAACTTCAACTTGAATTAGCGCCCATACTTACAAAACTGTTTAAACGTTGTCTTAAGGAGAATAGTTTCCCATCTCCCTGGAAAATCTCATCAGTATGTCCTGTATTTAAGAATTCAGGTGATCGCTCATCCCCCTCTCAGTACAGGCCAATAAGTTTCCTCTGCGTCATGAGTAAGTTGCTGGAATCTGTGTTAAATACAGAAGTAATCAAACATCTCAACAAAAATAACCTTCTTAGTGACACTCAATATGGTTTCCGTTCTGCTAGATCTACAGCAGATGTCCTTACAGTTATATCGCATAGGATTAGCAAATCTCTCGACGGTGGCAATCTTTCTAGGGCAATTGCTCTTGACATATCTAAAGCCTTTGATAGGGTATGGCATAAAGGTTTACTTCATAAGATCGCTAGCTATGGTATAGCTGGAAAAGTCTTCTCAATTATTAAATCATTTCTTTCTGATAGGTTCATAAGAGTAGTAGTTGAGGGGCAAAAATCAGAAGCTCACAGTATTAATGCCGGTGTCCCTCAGGGATCCATCCTGGGCCCAACTCTTTTCCTGATCTACATTAATGATCTTCCAAATCATATCCTTACATCATTTGTAGACATTTATGCTGACGACACTACCATTTATGGTACCACATCTAAGACAGTAAACGACCAAGTTCTCTCCAATTCTCTCTCCTCTGATCTTGAGCACGTAGTACAATGGGGAAAGGAGTGGCTGGTTACTTTTAATGCATCTAAAACCAAGCTTCTCTCTTTACATCATCAACATTCTAATTCGCATTTGTCATCAATAGAAATGAATGTCTCTCGTCTTCAGGAGGCCTCAAGTTTTGACAAGCTTCTGGGCTTGACCATTACTCCTGATCTTAAATGGAACACGTATATCAAATCTGTTCCCAATGCCGCTGGAAAAATGGTGGGATCTTTCTATCGATCCAGTAGATATCTCACTGCTGATGCTATTCTCTACCTATATAAGAGCCAGGTACGTCCAAGGATGGAATACTGTTGCCACATCTGGGCAGGAGCTGCTAGAAAGGACTTGTCCTGCCTTGATAGAGTTCAAAATAGACTTCGTAGCCTCGTAGGAGATGTCCTTTTCTCCTCCTTGCAACCTCTATCTCACAGAAGAGATGTTGCGAGTTTGTCTCTGATGTATCGTTATTTTCATGGAAAGTGTTCAACTGAGCTTCAATCTATGGTCCCCCCTCGCCAAACTTTCACAAGAAACACTCGTCTAGCTGTAAGCACTATCAATAATTTCCCCCACTCTTTATCTGTGCCTAAACCTAAACGTAGATTCCATGAACAAAGCTTCTTTCTTAGAACTGCACGCCTGTGGAATTGTCTTCCGTTTTCCTGCTTTCCGGCTGACTACAATATGGTTGTGTTCAAGTCTAAAGTAAATAAGTTCTTGATGAGCCGTTCCATATAAGTTATTAAATTTACCAAATTTTCATTACTAATGATTACTATATTGAACAATTTCTACTGTACACTCTTTAACCCTTATCCTTGAGTGACCTCTTGGCCTTGATAATGTGGTGATGCCTTTGTAAAGAAAAAAAAAGCATGAAACCAACGTTTCTGTGCTTCACTCTAAATTCAGTCAAGATCAAATAATAAAAGTTAAACCAAAAAAAGTAATTTAGATATATCAGTATAATTTTTAATACTGAACAAAAAATTATTAGGTGACGCCATGTGGAGAGAACATATTACATACCCGAAAGGTGAGTTACTCTCTTTCTAGACATCTTTATTGCTCTGCATATTTTTCAGCTATATCAGTTAGTCGAATAATTGACAATATTTTCTGGTAATTACGTAACGATTTATAATTGAAAATTCATATAGCTATACTATTTAATGCATATATATATATATATATATATATATATACATATGCATATATATATATATATTATAGAGAGTCAAATAGATAAGGAGAGGGACCGTAATTTATTCAGTATTTTCCCTACACACACTATTATTGTTATTGCACACTGACGTAGTGTATTTCACCTAGAAAACATGTTTACGTTGCTATTAATTATCATGTTTTGTTTTATTTAAAATGATCATTCGACGTTGCCAACGAATTCAGATAGTATAACATGTAGATTATACCAAAATTCAGAAAATTTTACTCTGTATTTATATGTGCCAGGTGAGAACAGAAAAATTAATAAAAATAAAATATTGATTTGAAAACATATATTTTTATAAGTTATCTATTCAATGTGAACGTTTACTAATGTGCGATATAAATATATAAATATGTTGAAATTGCTTAGAAAAAGGGGAAATCGCACGACGGAAGTAATGGAAGAAAATTGGTGCGTGGCAGATAAAACTTTATAGATATTATTTGGCATTTCAAATCTTGAACGAGGCAGACAATTTCCGAATGTTTGCTTAAATAGTTACTAGTGAGAAAGAGAGGAAAGTTTAATGCCGAATATTAATACAATGTTATGTTCAGACTGTGTAGTAATCTATATATATATAAGCGAACATGTGTGTATGTATGTTTGTTTGTATGTATCTATGTGTGTTTCGATGTTTTGATTAACCCCGCTTAAGTTTTAACGTTGTTTTCTTTTTTTACTTCGCTTATAACAAATAAACCTGGTCATTGACCTCATTTGCTGAATAGCTATTACTTTACGACTTCAATGCGCGGACCTGTCAGTTTGGTTCTTACTTAAATAAATTCAAACATCTTTCAGTAACTACTTCTGGCTGGCCGATTTTATTTTCAAACTTTCCTCAGGGCTTCCGGTTCGATCCTAACCTCCGGGTTCTTTTTTATCTAACATCACACACCTCCAAAAACCCGGGCAACGCCGGGTGCCCCCGCTAGTCTATAAATATAAACGCGAAAATGTGTGTATGTATGTTTGTATGTGTGTTTGTGTACCCGCTAAAAACTTTCGACAGACACGAGGAAAATTCACAAACTCTGTATCATATTGAAGCTCTATCCTTCGCTCGAAAAATATCGAAAAATTGGCCAAAAACGTTCGTTTTTACACCCCGAAACAACCAGTTCTACGCATGCGTCAGATGATGTCATGACCTGATTTACTTCAAATAGTTGAAAAAAGTAGAAAAAATTGTTTAAAAGTTTCATGTACCTCGCCTTAGCTCAGTTTGTTAACGTGTTGGTTCGTTATCAAAACGTTTTGGGTTCGAATCGTGGTGTGAGATGTCATCTTTTTTTTCGATTTTTTAAATTTAAATATTGAACCAGTATTATTTAAGTCATTTTTTTACGTAACGTTGGTTTTTCTGGTTTTTTTACTTCGCTTATCCACCCCCGACACACACCCAAATACACCCGGGTACACACAGATTTTTTAAAAATTTTAATATCGAAACAGGCTTATTTAAGCCATTATTTTTCACGTGTTCGTTTTTCTGTTTTCTTTTTTGGGTTTTTTTTCCATTTTTACATTTAACATCGTTCGGTTGCCTTACGTTAGTTTTTTTTATGTTTTTTTTTTTTAGTTTTTGATTACCCCCGCTTAAGTTTAAACGTTTGTTTTTATGTTTTTTTTTACTTCGCTTATAACAAACAAACCTGGTCATTTACCTCATTTGCTGAATAGCTATTGCTAACGTCGTCGTCGTAACTTTGGTTCTTACTAAAATAAATTCAAATATCTTTCAGTAACTCATTCTGGCTGGCCGATTTTATTTTCAAACTTCGCCTCAGGGCTTCGGGTTCGATCTTACCAATTTTCCCCTCGGGATCTTTTTTATTTAACAGCACACACACCTCCAAACACCCGGGCACCGCCGGGTACCCCCGCTAGTCTATATATATATATATATATATATAAGCGAAATTGTGTGTATGTATGTTTGTATGTATGTGTGTTTGTATGTCCGCTAAAAACTTTCGACAGACAGAATAAAAATTGACAAACTTAGTATCATATTGAAGCTTCATCCTTCGCCCGAAAAATATCGAAAAGTTGGCCAAAAAACGTTCATTTTTTCAACCTGAAATCATAAATTTTCTACAGAACTGTCCTCTCGTGACGAGATTAGTTCTACGCATACGTCAGATGTCATCATGCCCTGATTTAGTTTAAATAGTTGAAGAACTGACTAAATTTCATGTACGTCGTGTTATCTCAGTTGGTTAGAGCGTTGGGTCATTATCTAAATGTTTTGGGTCTGAATCGTGGTGTGAGATGTCTTTTTTTTCGATTTTTTAAAATTTAAATATTGAACCAGTGTTATTTAAGCCATTTTTCAGTTAACGTTCGTTTTTCTGTTTTTTTTTTTTTTTTTTACTTCGCTTATTTTTAGGTTTTCATTAACCCGCTCCGACCGACCACACATACCCAAAAACACCCGAGTGCCCACCAATTTTTTAAATTTTAATATCGAAACAGGCTTATTTAAGCCATTTACATGTGTTTTTTTTGGGGGGGGTACTTTTTACATTCGTTTTTCTGTTTTCTTTTTTTGGTTTTGTTTTTCAGATTTTTACATTTCACATTGCTCCTTTGCCTTACGTTCGGTTTTTTTTTTGTTTTTTTTTATTAACCCCACCCCCCTTCGCTTTATTTTCCAGATAAGATTTAACGTTCGTTTTTCTGTTTTCGTTTTTTACTTCGCTTATTCTTAGGTTTTCATTAACAACCACGCACACCTACAAACACTCGGGCAACGCCGGGTACCCTCCCCCGCTAGTCGTTGTTTAAGTAAATTACATCAAAACATTATATAAAAAACAGAGCGAAAACGGGAGGTGGTATTCTGTTGCTGGCTGTTTCTACGTAAAACCATTGCAATTGCTGCTGAGATGTAGAAAAGTGGAGACAAATTGAAGTCAAAAGGCGGAAGAGACAGGCGGAATGCATCTTAATATTCACAACTCTCACTGGTACAGAAAAGGAACAAAGTAGATTAAGACACACCGGGTAACCCGCGCGTGAGTGCTATAGTCTACATAGTGAAGAGATCTTAAGCGTAAATTGCAAAGATAAAAAATAATATTTAAAATTTAAACGTAAGAGACTTGTGAGGAAATAGGTAATTACATACGGCATTAGCTATCATGATTCAATCGGCGTGTTCTGCTAGATAAAGGCCTGCATAGTGATTGATCTATCGATCTAGTAATCATAATAGTATTTCACACTTAAGCCTGACAGATGAACAAGTATATAATTTCATTATTATGCACTTCATATCGACCAACAAACAAAAGATACTCAGACCCATCTAAAATAAGATTCATCGGTTTAATATGAATATTATCGATGAAAAATCATATTTTATTTAGCTATAAATGTGATAAATCAAATTAAATGTTATTTTAAGCACAAGCTTGCTGGACGATCCGATGGATAGACATAGATTGGTGGGCGTATGTCATATAAAATGTGTCCATTACATGATAGCATTTAGTAATGTAAATGGTATTTCAAATAGCGGCGTGACAAAATGACAGACGGACGTAAGTTGAAATTACTGGCATTACCTCTAATAAAGATTGGTTGCCACACGTAAAAGTAATACAAAATTGGTACGTATGTCCGCAATAATAAAAATACAGCGTTTGATTGATATTCGCAAAAAAAACGTAAAAAAAAATGATAATGTTAATCTGATAATAATAATAATAATAATAATAATAATAATAATAATAATAATAATAATAATATAAATGGGGAAAAATGCCCAATAAATATCAATGTTTGGAAACCACAAAAACAATATAAATAAATAACGAGGAAAGAAGAGAAAAAACGGAATCCCAATAATTTCACGGAGTTTCCAAACTGCGTTTCCTTGGTGTGTTCGTCCGTGTGAAAAATATGAGTGCTTTCCGTTTTTACACCGTGGAGAAACATTTCTTCCTTTAGATTATGACGCCAAAGAAGGGGAAGAGACAAAAAATATAAGAACATCAACAAAAAATGCATGTCACGTGATGATTCATTTGACCCGGAAGTAATTCGATTCTTAAAATGGCGTTCATTAATCACTCGCTCACTGACAAATATTCAACCCCCTCTTGAGAGTTATTCCGACCCCCCCCCAAAAAAAAACGATTCTTTGGCTTCGGTGTTCCACTCGGCTAGAAATTTAATTTAATTCGAGGCTGACTTCTCCAATACCTCACGCCATACTTTAAAAAAAAATATTCACCCGCTCACTTATACTTTTATTAATGGGTTGCATTCATTTTAATGCGTTTTATTTTATTTACTCTTTATTTACAAAAAGTTCTATATCTATTTACCTCTTTCTTTGCAAACAATTCTATATCTATTTTCCTCTTTCTTAAAATGATTCTATATCTATTTTACTCTTTCTTTACAATTAATTCTGTATCTATTTTACTCTTTCTTTGCAAATAATTCTATATCTATTTCATACTTTCTTTACTAATAATTCTGTATATATTTTGCTCTTTCCTTACAGGTAATTCTATATCTATTTCACTCGTTGTATAAAACTAATTTTATATCTATTTTACAATTTCTTTGCAAATAATTCTATATCTCTTTTACTCTTTCTTACAAATAATTCTATATCTATTTTACTATATCTTTATAAATAATTCCATATCTATTTTACTCTTCCTTTACATATAATTTTATATCTATTTTACTCTTTCTGTGAAAATAATTCTATATCTATTTTACTCTTTCTTTAAACATAATTCTATATCTATTTTACTCTTTCTTTACAAATAATTCTATATCTCTATTTTGTATTCCTTACAAATAAGTCTATATCTATTTGGCCCTTTCGTTACAAACAACTCTATATCTATTTTAAATTTCCTTACAAATAAAATCTATATCTATTTTACTTTTTCTTTGCAAATAACTCTTTATCTATTTTTCTCTTTGTTTACAAATAATTGATTATTTATTTTTCTCTTTCTTTACAAATAATTCTATATATATTTTAATTTTATCTTGTCAATAATTCTATATCTATTTTACGCTTTCTTACAAATAATTCTATATCTATTTTACTCTTTCTTTGCAAACAATTATGTATATATTTTACTCTTTCTTTACACATAACTCTATATCTATTTTTCTCTCTCTTTACAAATATTTCTATATCTATTTTACTCTTTCTTTGCAAACAATTCTATATCTATTTTAGTCTTTCTTACAAATAATTATATATCTATTTTACTCTTTCTTTGCAAAGAATTCTATATCTATTTTACTCATTCTTTACAAATAATTCTATATCTATTTTACACTTCCTTTGCAAATAATTCTATATCTCCTTCGCATTGTTTCTTTGCAAATGAATCTATAGCTATTTTACACCTTTCTTGACAAATATTTTATATCGATTTTACTCTTTCATTGCAAACAATTCTATATCTATTTTAGTCTTTCTTAAAATGATTCTATATCTATTTTATAATTTATTTACAAATAATTCTATATCTATTTTACTTTTTCTTTGCAAATTATTCTATATCTATTTTACTTTTTCTTTGCAAATTATTCTATATCTATTTTACTCTTTCTTTACAAATAATTCTATATCTATTTTAGTCTTTCTTTGCAAATAATTCAATATCTATTTTAATCGTACTTTGCAAATAATTTTTTATATATGTTCTATTTGTTTGCGATACATTATTATCCACTTACATACCAAACATTGTTACTTAATTTTTCACTTTATACTAAATAGTATTTATTTGCTACCTTATTAAGCGTGTGTAACATGTTTCCCTGGTTGAGAATTAATATATTATAAATTCAGGTAAAACGTGTCTACATTTCTTTATTATATATTAATAATAATAATAATAATAATAATAATAATAATAATAATAATAATAATAATAGTAATAATAATAATATATATATATGTATACATATATATGTCAATTATATTAATGTTCTTTACACGCATTATTATTTATATATGTTCATAGATTTTTCTGCTGAAAATCAATAAGAGACCCAGTTTATATATGCATATATATATATATATATATATATATATATATATGTCTATGTATGTGTGTTTCTGTGTATCTAATGTTTGTCTGTTACATAGAAGAAACTCAGCTGACGATCATGGACGATAGATGATGGCCAAATGCATTCTCCCGATGTGCATTTATTTATTTTTGTGGGCAGAATATATTAAATGTATATGCATATATATATATATATATATATATTTATATATATATTAAAATTTATATATATATATATATATATATATATATATATATATATATATATATAAGAAATGTATCCTGTATTTTTTACATCGGACACCGATAATCATACACTCTTTTATTTTTTTTATTATAGTAGTTTATGTAATGCCAATGTTAATGCCGCCAACATAGCTAAATCAGTGGATTAAATTATGTGGTCTATACCTCTGAATGATATCGAATAATCATGTTAGTTAAAAATGTAAGAAATGTTTAATTATGCATAATTCATGAAGAGTATTTCAAACAAATAAATTGCATATATATTCAGTAAAATATAAACCATTATATATCATTTGATATCGAATTTAGTTAAAGCTATTTTTATACAAAAAAGAACACATATTTTACGGAATAAACTTCATTTTTTAGAGGATTTAGATTCTGATAAAATAAATATTTTTTAATTGATGTGTTGTTATGTTATCTGGAACTAGCTTGATAGGCTATATCTTTCTATATTATGTCGTATTCCTCTTTGAACTGTTGTTTTTTGGAGTATGACAACGCTCTCATTATTATATCCATCATTATATACATGTACGTAATCTGAAAGTTATCTATAAGGAAGGCATTTTTTCTTGAAAAAGTATTACATTCATATTTTCATGTGAAATGTTTGGTTAAATTGGTAAATATTATAGTTACTATGAATATATTTTTTATATTGTTGTTTTATGCACATGAAACATGCCTATTTGTGCTTTTGTAATGAGTTTCTCAATGCGGAGGCTAAAAGCGTCATTTTTTCTACTGTAAAGGTGTTTAAGTTATAGTTGAAAAACAAGCGTCTGAGTAGGGCATGATGGAAAGTAAGGTAGTTTTAAATAGTACTGCTTCCATAGTTTTCGTTTTCTTAGTTCTGATTTGGTCAGCAGAAAACTTACTAGGGAGACGTTGATAGACACTAATTTAAATCCAAGGTCTTGATGGTGTATAGATTCCATTTCTCTTTAAGACATTCTAGCTGACCCATAAATATAGCTTGCATAGTTAGGGTTTGGGATAATTTGGTAAGAGTTTTCTTGTTACCATCCAATTCTGTATTAGCTCCTATGGAATACGGGTGTGTTTAGGATTAAGTGAAACATCAAACAATTTATATTGTTTGACAACAGAAAGTTAAGGCTTATAGAATTTAATGATAAGGTCAGTGTGCATTTTGTGAATTTGATAAGTGCTGATATTAGTTTTTTTTATATTTTTTTGAAATATTTTAAATTATTTCTATGAATCATTTATACATTTTCTTCGGGCACTGTTGTAATTGGATTGCTACAGTACTAACGTTTTTACATGTTTAACAAATCAGGAAAGCGTTTCCTTATTATAAGCCATTGATACCGGGGTTTGGTATTTCGAATTGTTGTGTGTTTAAATGTTGATGAGAATATGTGAAATTCTGCAGCCCACATTTTTGTTCTCTCAGGCGTCAAAAAGTGACGGTTTTCTGCACTAGAATGTTTCTTAGAAAGATAAGCATTCTTTTTCTGGTGGACAAGTGCATAAGGTATTCTATTATTCAATATCTCCATGTGGTCTCCTTAACATTTCCAAATTCGAGAGTATAAGTTTTTAAAGAAAGCCTCATCAATAAAGGTTTACAGTCTGACAAGATAATCGAATGTCCCTGTTCCCTTTCTAATGTTCGTTTAGAGGTTAGTTACTCGTTTTTTTTAGAGGTTAGTTACTAGTTTTTTTAGAAGTTAATTACTAGTTTTTTAGAGGTTAGTTACTAGTCTTTTTAGAGGTTAGTTACTAGTTTTTTTAGAGGTTAGTTACTAGTTTTTTAGAGGTTAATTACTAGTTTTTTAGAGGTTAATTACTAGTTTTTAGAGGTTAGTTACTAGTTTTTTTAGAGGTTAGTTACTAGTTTTTTTAGAGGTTAGTTACTTGTGTATTTGCTTAAAGAAAATTGGTTCGTAGTTTAATTTGTTTTTCGGATATTTTGTTGATTTGGTTGGGTTGGTGTGATTTCCAAATGTATTCGGATAGGAATAATATTGATCTGTTTTAAGAGTGTTTGAATGTTTCTCTAATCAATAGTTCATTGAACCAATATTTGAAAGAATTTACGAGTTTTGTTTTAATATTTCAACATGAATTTTGTCTATGGCGTGTTCAGTTTCAACTAATAATTATGGCATTTAGTTCCTTGAGATTCATTAATTGTTTGGTTTTTTCATGGTTTTACAGTTAAAAAAGGTATAAGTTCTTTTGATGGGGTTGGGCTTGGAAGAAATAATCTTTCAATTATTGCTTTTCTGCATTAGTCAGTGCAAAAGACGTGGTAATTTCGTTGAGGTGGTAAAATTCAGTATGCAAACCTTAGCAATAAAGGTTAGGGTTTTAGTAAAGAAGCGCAGATTATGTTATTTGTTGCCTCTGGTTTATGGTGTTTGTTTAGAGTAAAATAATTCTCGAAGTGTTTTCCAGTAAGTTCATTGGATATTCCAGCCTGGTTTTTCCTCCCAGTTTGAGTGTTCGAGTTTTCAAGGATTATTGGTAAGTTATTTCTTCAGCAAAAATTTCTATGGATTCTCCAAGTGTTTTCCAGAAAGGTAGTAGTATCCCATACAATTAAATTTATAGCTGAGGTAAAGCTTATTGCAGGATAAATGCATGGGCTTGATTTGTTATTATAAAGACAGCTTTTTTTGCGGATTATTATTTTTTCAATAAGTTGGCCTTTAAGATTAGTTAATGTGTTTCCCCAAATTTTGATGTGCCAGTTAAACTCCTACTAAAATAAATTGTTTCCCGAGTTGTTGGCTCAAGCCGTTTAATTTTACTCTACTAAGATATTGTAGTTTAGTGGGATATATATATATATATACATACACACACACACACACACATATATATATATATATATATATATATATATATATATATATATATATATATATATATATATACAGAAAGAGAGAGAGACAGTAAAAGAGAGAGCAGATTATGATTGTTTCGTGTAAGGTTGCTTACACAGGAACTGCATATAATGTGTAGTCTTTAATGTGATTTGATTTTCCGATATCTTATTATATGTTCCTCTTGAGTCTTTGTTTATACGGTTCTATTAAGTATAATGTTTTAGATTTAACTGATATTTTCCTTAACAAATGTTTATTGTAAGCTGTTCGTTACTTTTGCAGCCTACTAATCTAAAAACACTAACATGTATACTTTTTTATTTTTTATCTTTTTCCTTATCATAGGTTTGACTTTAATCCTGAATATTTGTCTTGTTTTCTTATCTTTCTCCTAAATCTTTTGTCAAAAATACTATTATTAACCAATAATTTTTCTTATATTTAAAACGAGAAAAAAGTCTCCCATGAAATTGAACATTTCCCAAATAATATTTGTATATTATCTGAACTCAAAAAAACACGAGGCTTTTTCTTCTTCTAAAGTATGCATTACTCCTAGATAAAGTTAATACATACTCCTAAAGGTAATCATTCTTAACCAGCTTGTTAAACGAGTTAAAAATAACCAGATTTTTTCAATTTGATAAAAGTTCCATTATAGCATATCTATTATGAGGTGATGCTGAAACGGTTTAACATCCCAGCTCAACCTAGATAAAGGCAAAAAGTATCCATGCATTAACATGGGAGGGGAGACTATCTTCAAGTACTATCCTAAGCCGGGAATGGGGCAACGGACTTATACTAAGTAGATATTAATAAGTATCTCTCACCTTTTTAATTTTATTTTATTTTCTCAATGGAGAGTAGATAATGCATGTGGATGTGTTATCTGCAGCTACAGTAAGTCTCGCTTCTTCTTTTTTGTCCTTCAATCCTTATTTCGAATGAATGATTTTTCTGACAAAGGGTGAAGAAAAAGCTGCTTTCAAGGTCGGTAGTACTTAATAAAGAGTAGCCTGAGATGTCGGTAAATTTCTGTTCCTATGTCTATCCTTGTGGTCATGTCACTAATAAGGGTGCTGGATGTAAACGTTTCATCTGATAGTCAAGGACCCGTACCTTGGATTAACCACTAAGGAGGCTGTCCTATCAGCAGGTGCAAAGTACCGGGGCTTCTGTATTGCCATTTGGTGAATGGATTCTGGACCATGCAGTAGTCTCTGGTAGGGCCTCTTGAAGCCATACTAGGTAAGTGTTACGGCTTTATCTGATCATGTGCTACGAAAACAAACTTCTAGTCTTTTTCTCTCTTTTTTTTCTCTCTGTCCTGCTCCAACCAAGTCTACCGACCTGCTCCATAAACTGCACAACCTCAACAATCATGAAACATCTCCAAAAAAGAAACACGAATAAACCTGCACCCCCCTCCTACAACGTAGACCCCTACTACTAGGTCTACTTCTCCAACATCAGGGGTCTACGTTCCAACCTTCCAGAGGTTGAAGCAAAATTACAGGAGACGAAACCGGACATATTCTTTCAAAGTGAAACTGGCATAGGGCCAACCACTTCTCACGACGAATTCATAATTAAAGGATACTCTAACTTAACATCTAAATCTGACCCCCAAGATCGCCATGGGCATGGAATATTTGCCTACGTCAATAATGGATTTCCATGTGGTAGGGATATCTTCAGAGAAGACACTAATTTACCTTATATGTGCTTCCGGGTTGCACTAGCTTACACCACTGCATTTATATTTTCCGTCTATCGCCCCCACAACAGTGGGGTTACTATATTTAAGAGCATATCTGAGAAAATTGACCACACCCTGTCTGCTCATCCTTCGACTAACATTCACATTTGCGGTGACTTCAATGTCCATAATGTGGAATGTGTGACCCACTCAAATAAAACCGATGACGAGGGGAGGTTTTGTCAGGATTTTGCCATTGCCTATGACCTCACTAAGATTGTCCACGAACCCACCCGTGTGCCCGATACATCCGGTCAATATGCTAGCCTTCTAGACCTTTTCCCCACAACTTTCCCTGAGCTCTGTTCATGTTATGTTCTATCTCCTCTGGGATCCTCTGACCGCTTTGTTGCAGCAGTTAAGATAAAAATGAAATGTAATAAGTCTTCAGACGTACCTCTCCACCGTACTGTATATCGATACTCTATGGCTGACTGGGATAGCTTCCGTACATTCATACTGGCCTACCTCTTCATTCCATGTTTAAACAGGATTTGTCATCTATAGTATCAGACCTGACTGAATGGTTAATTGTAAGCATAGACCAATTCATACCATCCAAAAAAATTATATAACAAATACATACAGCCAGCCATAGTTCTCCCCAGAATGTGCTACGGTATTACTGGAAATGTGTGCTCAATCATTAAATCATTTCTCTCTGATAGGTTAATAAGAGTAGTGGCCGATGGGAAGAAATCAGAAGCCCATAGTAATAATGCTGGAGTCCTCCAGGGGTCCATCCTGGGCCCAACTCTCTTTCTGATCAACATCAATGATCTTCCAAAACACATACTTAAATCATTCGTTGACATCTATGCTGATGGCACGACCATCTCTGGCAACACATCTAAGGCTGTAAATGTTCTCTCTGATTCTCTCTCCTCTGATCTTGAGCGCGTGTTACAAAGGGGAAGAAGTGGCTGGTCACTTTTAATGTATCAAAAACCAAGCTTCTATCTTTATATCATCAACGCTCTGATCCCGATCGGGCATCAATTGAAATGGATTGCTCTCGTCTTGGAGTGGCTCCATGTTTTGACAAGTTGCTGGGTTTGCCCTTTACTCCTGATCTGAAATGGAGCACGTACATCAAATCTGTTGCCAGGGACGCTGGGAAAGCTAGTTGGATCCTTCTAACGCTCCAGAAGATATCTCACTACTGATGCAATTCTCTATCTATATAAAAGCCAAGTACGTCCAAGGATAGAGTACTGCTGCCACACTTGGAAGGAGCTTCTAAAAACAGCCTATCCTGCCTTGACAGAGTACAAAATAGACTTCGTGGTTTGATGGGGGATGCCCTTTTCTCTTTCCTGCAGCCTCTCTCCCACAGAAGAGACGTTGCGAGCTTGTCTTTGTTTTATCTTTATTTCCATGACAAGTGCTCGTCTGAACTCCAATTCCTCCCCCCTCACCAATCTTTCACGAGAAACACCCGTCTGGCTTAAACTACTGTCAATTATTTTCCCCACTCTTTATCTGTGCCTAAATCCAAACGTAGATTCCATGAGCAGAGCTTCTTTCTTAGAAATGCACGATTGTGGAACTCTCTTCCATTCGCCTGTTCCTTACCTGACTACAACTTGGATGTACTCAAATCCAACATAAACAAATTCCTGACAAACCGCCCCCTTAAGTAAGACACTCTATGAAATATCCAATACTAATGATTACTACAATACTATCTCATTGATTACTGTACACGCAATAACCCTTATCCCTGAGTGGTCTCCGGGCCTTGATAAGTGGTGCCCCCCATGTGAAAATAAAATAAGGAAAAAAGCAAATTATTTCCAACAAAAGTTTTTGATAAGTATCAGTTGTCAATTGTAATTCGTGTAGGGCTTCGGATGTTCAATTGTATTACCTGTTTTATAATATTTTATTTTTCATTATTGGGACGTATTTTTTTTTTTTTTTTTTGTCTTTAACTAAGTTTTTAATGCTCGGCATGCCTTACCTTAAAACCTTTTACTGTGTGCCCTTCTATGCCCTATTGGATAGTGTTCTTGCTTTTTATGTTGATTGGTGTTTTGATAATTGGTTTTTTTATTCGTAGATTTTCTATCCGTCCGTACAGGAAGAGGTTTATTAAATGTCTGCTTTTAGGATGTCCTGTGTTAGAATCATTACAACTTATTAAGTAGTTTAACGAGTTTTGTTTATGTTTGATTTATTTGATTTCGGTAATGAATTTTGGATTTTCCTGGGAAGACATTTCTGATGCCCATGTTTGTCCTTGTTCAAAATTCGTTTAGGATTTTCATTAGTGGTGAGGTTTTCTGATTTGCTAAAAGTAAATTTTAATTTATTAATGATCTTTGACCAGTAATGCAGTTGTTTTTTCTTCGGTAGTTGCGGTCTTTTGGATTCTGTTTGAGTATGTTACTTTAGGTAAAAATATTTCGATCATTTTTTAGCGTTCAAATTAGATTTTACTCACGTATTTTAGTTTATGTATTTCTTTATATCTTTGAAAAATAATGCAGGTTCTCGCATATGTTGAGTTATTCCTGTAATTTGCCTAATTAATTCTCTGATTGCATTCGACTCAATGGTTACGCAGGTCCCTCATTCCGCATTTCTTGTTTACTGATCAATTGTCTTAAGTAGTGTTTTCATTTCCCATCTTATAACGTTCTCCGAGGGTTTCCTGGAGAACAAACATTCTTCTAAGGGAGACATCTTTTATAACAGAGTGGCTGCGATGAATTAAAGGACTATAAATTTGTTTATACAGAGTTGTAATTTTTGAATCATTATCAAATTAGGTATAGAGTATTTTGTAAGGGTCGATGGAAGTCATAGCATAAATTATATTTATTCACCAGGCTCGTGTTAACAAAATGAAACGCTCAGGACGAAGATCTATTCGCCCTGAAAGGTCAGGGACTTTTTCCTGGCGGGAGAGAACTAGACCTCATGTAACAGCCCTTGCGCCATAAGCCATGTCCGGACCTATGTAACTTGTGCTGTCAATTTACCCTCGCACCCACTCAAATATATCTGCTGATTAGTTATTTATTCATATTTACAATGGCATATTAAAGAATATAAATATGGATTTTGTAAGAAAGTTTGTGGGTATTTTGGGCAGTAAATGTTATGGTGTGACCTGACTAGCACATTTAATAGTATCGGGATACTCAGCTCATCTAACCCAGGTAAGGGGCAAAGTGGTGTGCGAGTAAATGAAGGTAGTTGACTCTAATTCTAACTCGCTCAACCACCAGAATTCCATTCGTAAACATTACAGATGGCTACGCATGGCCAACAATTGGTCCCATTGAGAATCTTTTAATCTGTACAGATTATTAATGAGTGTATTCTACAGCCTAGTTTACAGAAAAAGAACTCAACAGTAACTTTCAAAAATTTGACGACTAGTTCGTAAGAATGTCAACGACTATATCGACTGAAATATTCTGAATATTACGACCGATATAAAAATAGACGTCTGTAGCATCAAACTGTAAAAAATATAAACAAAATTCTACAAAATTCTCATTTATTACAAACGAGCAAAACTGAATTTCCTCGTCAGTAAATTAATTAAAGTGGTACGTTCTAGATTGATTTTGATTGAATAAATCACAGGTATGTTCTTATCACTTCTGGTTAGATTCTAAGAAATCAGTTCGCCTACACGATTATAGGAGTAAATAATGAGATTTAAATATAAAATATCAAAATCTACAAGAATTATTAATTTTACATTAGATCTTACCTGCAGCGTCTTACTCTTTAGGTAGAATTTATATTTTTTTTATTTTTGTGTGCTATTTCCAAGTACATTTCTGTAAAATCAGAGTTAATACATTCATCGGCATTTGAATTGAATACGACAGGTTCAAATAATATCAGACTTGTGCTGTTCTATTATAGTTTAATACGACTGTGTGAATATGAACAACCGTCTAACAGTCGTCACTAAACATCTATACATTGCATTCACTAGCATCCGTGGGCTTAGAACTAATTTAGCTGATGTTGAAGCATTTCTTCTAGAAAATACCTCGGATATCTTAGCACTAATCGTGACTGACCTACACTCCTCCATCCCATCTAACTACTTTAACATGTCTGGCTATCTCCCACTCTGCCGTAAGGACTCTGACAAACACATACACGAGCTTGGAGTATATATTCGTAACACCCTCTCCCTGACTAGAGAAACAAACCTAGAAACGGACGACCACGCCTTTATGTGCTTTAGACTAAACATGCAACATAACATTAGCTACTTTTATTTTCTCTACCGCTCTCCCTCGACCCAGGACTGCTCCATAATAAACAAAGTATTTGACAGCATAGACACAGCACTCTCCCTATACACTAGCGCACAAGTACATGTATTTGGTGACTTTAATGTTCACCACAAAAATTGACTTGGATTCTCTACTCACACAGATGCAGCGGTCAGCACAACACATAGCTTCATTATATCTCACTTCCTATCACAAATGTTTTTTTGTATAATTCATACTAATCACCCTGGAAATCTGTGTTTTCTAACCTCTAAAAAAATCAATCCGTTATTATCTTCAGAGATAAAGTATACAGGTATTGCGGTATTGCTGTTGTACATACGAATTGCAAAAGATCATTAAATGTGTATGGTTGTAGAATTGTATTTCCATTTTTTTTTTTTTTTTTCATTACATTTTCACCCCAAACAAGGCACGTTGCCACTTTGGTGTGGGGGGCTACTGTCAGGGGAAACAACTACTGGAATACTATGTAGGGATTTGGGCAGCAAGATGCTGGTTCACGTTGCACTTGAACTTCTGCATGTCAGTACAGTTGGGGAAGTATTGACCTGGAATGGAATTCCAAAGTCTAGCGGTTCTGGGGAATAAACTACCGGAGCAGAAAGATCTTTTTACATCTAGGGATATCTACAGTGTGGCGGTGGGATTTTGCAGCTTGTCGGGTCTGTCAAGGGTGTTCACGTCGTGGGGGCACAAGTGCTTTCAGTTCATCAGAGCATTCACCATTAAAAAATATAATTCAAATATCAGGAAATCCGTATGTATAAAAATACATTGCCCACAGTCGAATATATATATATATATATATATATATATATATATATATATATATATATATATATATATATATATATATTCTGTTAAAACTCTAACCTTGTCCGCGAAACAACACACGTTGTGAGCAGTTTCATTCGCAAGGGAAATGAAGACAAAGAATAGGGCATAACTCCAACTCGCTTATTCTTAATATCAAAAACATTTTAAACCACATTGGTAAAGCTGTGACGTTACTCACGTGATCTCGAAGGTTCTCCATGTCTTTCACGAAATCGGGAACGTTATCTCGCCTCTGCCTTTTTTTGTCCTTCTCCTGTTTGCCGGGGCTGTCATTTCGCATTGATTTACGCACTCACATACATGCTAAATAACAAAGCAACCTTCGCTTAAAAGGTTAATTAATGTTTCTACATTCGTTAATGTATATAATAAGCCATATAGTCGCCAAACGCCGGCAACATTACCTAATAAATAACGTATTAATGTGATATGAACTAAATTACATTACTAAACAATGTTTTTATAATTGTCAGTTAAAATTTAAATAGATCGACGTTTTGTGTTCTTCATATTTGATAGAAACGCTTTATGATTACAGCTTAATTCAAACATAAGAAAAAAATATACGAAATCTTGAGGAATGCTGTCACGAAAATCTCATGAAAGCATGATTTAGCGGAACGTGTAACGTTTTTTTTTTTTTTTTAACCTACGAACCTCTTCTCTCTTCAACCTCACCAAGTAAAGTAATAGTTAAAATGTAATAATATGGGAGAAATATATACTTAATAATGAAATATAAATACCCTGTCTCTGTCCTAAGTATCGTTTTCCAAATGTCCGGAATTAAGCACATTTACAGATTTATAGCTGCAAATGAACATTTCAATAAAGGCGGTTCGCTTTTACTGATTACCGGCTGAAATATAACATTATTGAATTTTCTTTTACGAATAACAAATACACATTTTCATGAACATCCGCATTTTGCTATAAATTATAAAGTTTCATTTAATAAATATATAATTTTACTTTTTAAATAAATGATTTAACACTAGATTCTCCTGCAGGAACGCATATAATATTTCTATCTATGACGAGGATCGAATACAGGTTCACCAGCTTGTCTAGAAAGAGATAATCAAATATTTACTCGTTCTTCACCAGCACAAGATGCACCAGTTGGCATACACCTCACAAGTGGAATTAACTAAGTTTACTGTATATTTAAAATCACATTCACTCTTTTATATATCTGTTGTTACAACAAACATGGAAACACGCGACCAAGGGCTGCATGTGCGATACGTAGACTCGAAACACGGCCGATAGGAAACGAACATCCACGAATTCAAAATAAGGCGAGGTCGATTTTGAGCAGATTCAAAGCAGGTATTCCTTTCATTGACAAGATTTTTTTTTTTTTTTGCTCACTCGGAATCATTTTGTTCGTACGGGCAATTGTCGTACTGTTAATTGACGTGTCAGTAGAAAAAAGAACGATGGAGTTTATTATGTGTGAAAGAAACAGTATTCGGCAGTTGAAACTTTCATTTAGACCATTCGAGTGTTAGCTGGTAAGGGCCGAGAAGAAATACTCGGTATTTACTAGAAGCCAAATATAATCAACCGAAAGCAAATACAACAAACAAACAGTATAGCTATATGAGTCGGTAATATACATTATTTTTGCGTAACTTATGGGCAACGCTTAGATACATATAACCTTTATCTTTATGTTGTTTAGCAGGTGGTTCATACTTGGGGACACATTAACGGGGGCATATAATAACGTATAATGATTGTGATGACAATTCCGATGGGAAGATATTTGTATATATTACAGTTGTTTTAACACATATTTAAGAAATGACAATTCTTGGGGACTTTATATATAATACAGTCCGTGAGCTATATGAAACTACAGTTGTTATACATATATAGTGAGAGGGAGATACTTCACGTATGATGCAGGGGAGGACACGTAACTTAGAAGGGTTTACACAAAGTTCGTTATAAGATGATGATAAAACACATTTACCTTTTCTGGTGTAAAGAATAACGACACAAGACAAGGAGGAGTTAATTATTATACGTCAGGTGGACACCACAACATATATAAACAGGCTGTATTTGCTATCAAGTATTCATTCAATACAAAATTTGACTATTGATTTCAATACAATCTTCTTCTTTTCGTCAAAATCCTTACGATTTCATTTGCATATGAATACGGTCTTGTATTCCGATCGTCAAATATTGCCAGTACTTTGATAATTGCAATATATCAAAAGTTTTACCTTACGCCACTGCCGTTCCGGAAAAAGTTTAAGTAGGTCCTTGGTATTAGTTTGGCATAATCGGTATTCGCTTCACTGGTTAGAATTATGCATTTTCGATAAGATTTGGCATCCAACTCGAGATTTATTCCATGGAGAGAGCTCACCTCCTGCCCAATCTGATCGATACTTGTGCCGCCTTGGTAAGGACGAGAAATAAATTGATACAGGTGTACGCTAATTCATGCCAGTTCTTATAGAAATGAGAATATATAAATACAATATAATACATTAATAACATACACAAGATAACTTGCAACGGTAAACATATAAATATGTATTGACAGATATAAAATAAATTCCCAGTACTAAAATATGTAAAATAATGTATTTATGGACATGTGTGTGTAATGGAATTATTCTACTATTTCCTCAGTACAATTATAAATACAATTACATATAGCTTTCTTAATTACTGAGTCCAATGCAATTTCCGATATCGATTTTTTAAAGTTTCTTAATATAGAGTTGCTTGATTTCATAAAGGGAAAGCAGATTCTCATGCAATGTTATATATTTTTGCAAACTTAAAAAATACACTTGTTTTAGTGATCTACATATTGAGGATTTACGAGTAGTTAAAAATCAATAATGAGTCATCATGTCCTAACTAATGCAACCCGTTAGAAATAAAGTTTAAACAAAAGCAAATAATAAGAAGTAAAAAGAATTGTTTCAATCATCGAAATATTGGTATAATTTTTTTCGTTTTCAATCATGAAAAATGCTAAGATTTTGCCGATTTCTGATTCCGAATAATCGTCCCAGTATCTATCTATCTATCTATCTATCTATTTATTTATCTATCTTTCTATCTCCCCCTCTCTCTCTCTCTCTCTCTCTATTTATATATATATATATATATATATATATAATGACAAAGATTAATGCAAGCAACAGTAAACGTAGTCACTAGTTTTGTCTTCTATGCGCCAGCCCCTCGAACCAAAAGTTCTCAAGTCCTTCGCCACCTTTACGCAAGGCACACCTCCATACTGGTCTATCTTCGGCTTGCTTCTCCCCCACATTCACATTGATGACAAGAGCGATCAGGTCCCGTTCAGCCACATCTTTAAAGGGTAGCACCAGGCGACCGCGGCTTCTTGTTCCATTTGCCAGTCCGCTGTAGATGATATCCTTATGGGGACGAGCATCGGGCATTCTGCGCAGGTGTCTATGCCATCTCGATCGTCGGATCTTGAGTGTCTGGAACAAGGAGCAGCTGCCGACACGTCTTAGCACCTCTTCGTTGGTGAGTCTATCCCACCAATTGATGTCCATGATACGTCGCAAGCATAGGAGATGGTAGACGTTCAGTCTTTTCTCGTGACGAGCATACGTGTTCCAAGTCTCTGCTCCATACAGTAGGCTACTCAGAACACAACATTCGTAGATGCATCACCTTGTGCGAGAAGTGAGGTATTTATTGAATCATGCTCTTTCACGTAGTCGGGTGAAAGTAGATGCTGCTCTACCTACGTGCTTTTGTAGCTCCTGTTCAATGGATGCCCCCTTGTTGATATTGGATCCAAGATACGCAAAGTTCTCCACAGTCTCTAGTTCGTGGCCATTGATGGTGATTGATGATGCCTCACCCTAGTGCACCATGATTCTCTTCTTCACACTGATTACCAGTGCGAACTCCGCACAAGTAGAGCTCAATTTGTCAAGCAGCCGCTGGAGTCCACTTGCGGTGTACAAGACAAATGCAGCATCGTCTGCAAACAGCAGCTCAAGTATTAGGACTCTTCGAATCTTGGTTTTGGCGCGTAGGCGAGCTAAGTTGAAAAGTTCCTCGTCAGACCGAGTATGAAGGAACACACTGTCTTCGTCCTCGTGATTTCCAAAAGCGTGGTGCAGAGGAACTGAGAAGAAGATAGCAAACAGTGTGGGAGCCAACACATAACGTTGCTTGATTCCACTGCACACGGGGAAGTTGTCAGACATGTCACATTCGACGAAGACTGCGACTGTTATGTTGGCGTGGAGTGATCTTGTCAAACTAAGAAGAGTTGGTGGACAACCAAACATTTGTAGGATGGCAAACAGATCATCTCTACTGACCATATCAAAAGCTTTTGTGAGGTCCACAAATGCGATATGGAGAGGTCTACGTTATTCTCTGCATTTTTTTCTGGAATTGACGCACTGAAAATATCATGTCCGTGTGCGGAAGCGGCATTGCGAATCTGTATAAACGTGGTTTGCAATCTGCTGGAGCCTTGGAAGGAGCACTCTGGCAAAATCTTTGCCGGTGACACTGAGTAAAGATATACCACTGTAGTTATTGCAATCTCCTTTGTCGCCTTTCCTGAATAAAGTGAAAATGTTAGCATCTTTCATAGCTGTTGGAAATTTCCCCTTGCGCCAACTGGTGCAGAGGAGGTCGTACATTTGTGTTAGCAGGAACTTATTGTACTTGAGCAGGTCTGCTAGAATATCGTCGGTACCTGGGGCCTCCCCTACATTCGTGTGTTGGAGAGATGAGCCTTAGACTTCCACAGCTGAGTCTTAGACTTCCACTGGTAACATGTAACTCAGTGCTAGCTGCCTCATGGTCGGGTCGTCGTCGACTAAACCGGCTCCCCCGGGAATACGGGAAAGGAACTTTTACAAATTCAGTGAAAAATTATTTTTATTCTTCCCTTATACTGCAACACCTACTCATGTTCTTCCAAATAAAAAACAAAAATAACAGTTTGTCTACAAATCAATAAAACCGACCACCATTTATTTTAAGTGTTAAATAACTTGAAGCATGAAATACCTTTTTGCAAAATTCACTGGAGTCAGCATTATAAAATCCGTAAACGATTGATGTGCCGTAGAAAAACAATGAATAGAAATGTATAAGGAATTTATCTTTTCTTGGTAGAACAATCCTCAGTGTTTTGGTAAATAAATTAAGGAAACATGAGCATCCACATTTTCACATCCCAAGTTCATTTTATATTTTGTATCATTATCAAATATTTTTAAACATCGTTATTAATCCTGTAATAGGCTAGGGTGAATCATAAATCATTTTCAAGGTGCAATAATATCTTGGGGGTCAGCGTTCGTATCAAACAACTTTATTTCATTTTTTTTTGTAATTTCCAAATGAGAATAGCCTTCTTATAACCACGTATATTCTGAAAGTACTATATTTACGGATGCGAATAAATATTATTCATTGGAAAACGTAAGTGTATTTTAATATTGTGTTGATTTTGTTCTCGCAGCCAGTTGTTAAATAAATTCTCACTTGCAAATAAAAGAATTGAAAATAAAGATATAAATATTAACGCGAGGTTCATAACTTATACCGTAATGCACGGGCTTTTTTCATCCATAAAAATGACGGGTATGCTTTGATGGGTTGAAAATGCCACGATACTTAGGGTCTTCTATCGTAATCTATGCCTAGATGTAAATAATAAGAAATAAAAATTGAATGATATCAGGAGCTGGATGCTGGAGGACGTGTTGCTCCTAATTTCTTCCTCTGTACTCCTTTGTTTCTGTTAATATACGCATATATACAGTTCTGGTCAAAACCATAAGACCGTTTAAGATAGTATTCACGCAAAATATCGAATTTTAATCCAGCAAATGGTTGAAACCATTGCCAAAAGGGAGAATATGATGGAAAAAATGAAATTTGCTTCATTCGAAACCTTAACCCTGATCTAATATTTAAAAAAAAAACATTTTCGCCTGGTCACCTGGCTAGTTTTGAAAAAATGAATACGAAAAGCTTTCTAACGTACTAAAAGCAGTGGATAAAAACATCTTACTAAATTATAAATGGAAAAGGGGAAACCATTATCAGAGTTTGAGAGGAAGGATCTTTGAGCTTAATAGGGGTGGACTCTCCCATAGATCCATTACAAACGAAGTGAATCGTAGCAAAACGGTCATCACAATTTTTTTAAAGAAATCCAGATCAATATGGGCACAAAAATAGTCCAGCTCGAACAAAAATCATCACTGGATCGCCGTATCAGAAGAAGTTAAAAAAAAAACTCCAGTGTGAGCTCAAGTCGATTGAAAAGCCAAACAGCACCATAATGTAATACTAAAAACATCAGAAGACATCTGAAAATGATGTGTTTCAATCATTTAAAGCGACTGTAGAAACCACGTATTCTGGAACAGCACAAAACTAACCGACTATATGCCGCCAAATACCAGACTTGGGATGGAGAGAAGTGGGAAAATGTAATTTTCTCCGAAGAGACTTTTTCAACTCAGCATAGTGGAGGAGGGTCTTTAATGATCTAGGGTGCTTTCTCGTCAGCTGGGACCCTAAAGTTGCAAGTAGTGAAAGACCGGCAAACATCATTGAAGTACATTTCAATGCTTGAAAATGCTTCTATCAGGACTGAAGTTCCACGTCTGTGTGGAAAAAAATTGGATTTTCCAGCAAGATAACGCTGCGATACACACTTCTCGATAAGCAGGATAATAATGTTCTTCAAATAATATAGAATTGTTAGATCATCCAGCATGTTCTCCGGACCTCAATCCCATTGAAAATCTTTGGGGATTGATGGCAAAAGAAGTGTTCAAGGATGGAACCCAGTATGATTCGATAAAGGAATTTTCTGATTCAGTTTTCAGTACATAGTATAAAATTCCTCGCAACTGATAAAACAAAACTTAGTTGCAAACATGCCGAAGAGAATTTTTGAAGTAATTCGTAATAATGGAAGCTATACTAAATGCTGAGATCATTTTTAGTAATTTATAATTTCCTTTTGTTAGATAAATTATCAGTGGTCTCATGATTAGTAGTAAACGTCACCGAGCACACCTGGGATCAAAAGGTCTATGGTTTATATAATGGATAGAACAGTCCATTTGGAAGCTGATTTCCGCGGTGTGAAAATCAGTATTTCTTCCTTTTGGGACAGACAACCAAGGGGTATGTGCGCTTCCTCTTTCTGCCGGAGCGTCTCGGTTCTAACATCATATTTGGAGGGTCTATGTCAACACATTCATACACAGTTTCAATCGCATCACTGCCGGCCTGTGGTGTTTTTCTTGACCATCGTAGAAGCGGTTCCTGATTTGGTTCAGGTGCCTCTTATGTTGGAACTTTGGGCCCTGAATGATTTATCTAACATTCTTCTTAAATCGTGCCCTGTTCCCCAAAAGAAAAATTCTTTCTAAAATGTCTAAAATACACGTTATCTCCGCTGTTAAACCGTTTCGCTGGCATTGTAGATGTTCTGTTGTGTACTATGTGTTTGGGTAGCAGTTTATCAAATATGGATTTTATTTTCCGTCCAAACATGATTTCTGCTGGGGATCCCGCATCTAGTTTGTTCGGATTTCTCGTGATTCTGTAAACCTGCAGAAATTGGTGAAGGGCGTTTTCTTTCGGTGTACCGGACACCTTTTTTAATGCCCTTTTAATCGAACCGAGAGAAGCGTTCGGTCTGGCCGTTGTTCTGGCGCTGAACTGGGGTGTCGTTATATGCTTGACTTGAAACGTCTCGCAGAATTCTCTGAACTCAGTCGAGGTGAACTATATAGGGTTGTCGCTAACCAAACAGTCTACAAACCCAAACCGAGCAAACAATTCCAATAAATAATTTGTCGTTATTGCCGTGGTCAGTTTTTTGCATCTTAGTACGTCGTGCCTTTTAGAGTATGAGTCAACTACTATCAGGTAGTACACCCCCTCCACAGGACCCGGATAATCGATGTGGATCCTCGACCATGCTTGTTCAGCCATAGGTCAAGGTTTATATGTTATCGGTGGTGCTTTTGCAACTAAAACACAGCCTTTTTATCTGTTCACCATGTCGGTAATATCTTGGTCCATAGATGGACAATAAACAAAACTTCTTATTAGGCTTTTCATTCTGTTTATTCATGGATGCCCCATGTGAAATCCCTGATAATTCTTATTGAAGGGTTTGAGGGATGACAAACCTTTCACCGTATAACAGTATTTCGTCGCAACCAGAAAAAAATGTCTGAACTGGTGTCACGCAGTGCTAATTTCTGCTTCGTGGTTTGAATGAAATTGTGATTTAGGGATTCTGACAATTTCCTGAAGTGTGACCGGCAGTTCGCGGATAGTATTTTTTATCATGGTTTTTACATAATATTCATACGTAGTGCCGCGATTACTGAATATTCATGAGGTTCCATTTTGGAAGGAATCAGTCTCGATGGACTGTCTGCATCGGCTAATGGTTTTGAGGGGGGAAATTGAATTATGAAATTATAATTGAGCAGAATAGTTCCCCATCTTAATAGTCGGTTGGCAGTGAATGTTGGAAATCCTTTTTTTGATCCAAAATGGATATAAATAATTTTTATATTTTTTTTCAAAATGGTCGTGGGAATATGGAAAATTATGCCTGAAACGATCTTATTTTTTTTTGTGTGAAATTTTTTGTTCTTATATTTGTTTTTTGGTTTCATAATTATGTTTTTTCCCGGTGTGGATGCATAGATGAGATCGTGATGATATATTAAAGTCATTATTATAAAAATAATCTCAGCATGGGTAGAGTAGGGTTTTAGCGTACCTTTATTGTACTTTCACTTAACAAGGTACTTATGTAGAGAAGGTAAGTGTTCTGTCAGCATTGTCTGATGTTTTCATATACAAATTGATTTTTTCCTCCGTCAGCTTACTAGAATTTCATTGACTAAGCACTTCGGAATATTCCGGTGTTTACGTTATCAGGCGAAAAACGCAGATGAAATTTAGGTTTCATCATAATAAATCTTCTTCCTGAATACCGTGAAAACCAACTGATCCACATATTGATTTGTCTACACGCAACAGTATTTGTGCAAATGTTTTCGAAAAATGCACACCTATCTTTGATGCTCCGATATCGTCAAAGTAACTTCAGCCAGATTGTGAATTATACAATTCGATTGGTTCCTCCTTATCTTTCTTTTGAAATTTCTTCGTTTTAAATCAACGTTCAAATCTCGCGAGAAGTCACTTAATCTTGGGATTTAAGACCTTATTAGACAGATCGGGAATTTAATCAGACGGACAGATGGGGAAAACATTCGTGTAGTTGGACATTTATTTTTCTGTCCAGCGGACACTAAATGTCAATAAATCTGTTGGGAGTATATTGGCGTGAGACCAAACTCGATATTGACAGCGATGTGGCGGGAGAGAGGCATTCTCGAAAACAAAGTCGGAAGACTTTCTTGGTTGAAGATGAGAATAAAACATGAGGAATTAGATTACTTGCTTTGAATGCGTCTTAAGTGATTATTAATTGTATTTCCATATCTAATTTCTTATCTTAACATCAATCTATTGATATATACATTTTCAGAAAGTATAAAGATCTCCAAAAATACTATATAAATGAAACAGTAAATATATGATTAAATGAAATATATTTAATTCAATGTATATGATATATCTGCAGTTCTCTTTCATATGTATTAGATAATAGGAAAGAAAAGTTCTTATTGATCGGGAGTGACATTACAAAGGAATGAATGAAAATATAAAGGTGAGTGTATAAATTGTAAAGTGACTAAGGAATTCGTGCTTTCCCTTCGTTGTGAGAAAATGGAGCTTTATTCTCTAACCTGGCAAGGAATTCATGATTAAAGTTAATTAGTTCTGGAAGATGCTTTTCTACTCTTGTTTATCTCTAAAGAAGTGCATTTAGAATTTCCATGTGTTCCGACAAAAGCCATGACTGGTACATCACAGAATATTATACTGCATATAAATCCTTTGGATTGTAAATGTATTTACCCAATACCAACGTTGTGCATGTCAAAACAGTAATTTATTTCATTAACCTCTGCATATATGTTTATATGAAAAATGTAAATCACAAATATACGTAAGCATTTTTTTATCTAGCAGTGTTCATTACAACTATGTCTGCGTGTTCCGTACCTTACTATGCTGTTGTACTTTATCCCATTGTGGCTGGATCTCCCTCGAATTGACGCGCTGCTTCAGTATCGTTCTTTCTACCTAGTTCCTCTATTCATTGGAATCTTTTCTCATAGCATGTAATAATAGAAACGTCAATCTGTGTTTTTGTATACTACGGCCCGAGCGCCGATCGCCAAATTCTCTTCTGTAATCCTTATATCTTGCGAGATTTTAAACACGGCTGTGTTTTTCTCGCTCGCAAGATAAATTCATTTTTTATCTTTTAATGTTGGATGTAGTTTATTATACTATTTCAAACTAATGTACCAATTTGCAGTGGATAGTTCAGGATGATATGGAGTGGCTGTACTGTGGCATGATACCATCCTCCTATGCATTACTTATTTGTGAGGAAAAAGTATGTATTAAATATTATAAACAATCAACAGGTCATCCTCTCAATTATTCCCTCATCTCTTGGGTCATCCTACTAGCTTTTCTATTATTATAACACCATATTCGTAGACATTCAATCTTTATGTTTGTGCAAGATGGTTCAGTATTCGTGTAATTGTCATGATTTTATTTTAAGACTTTACCGTTTACCTTTTAGGAGAGGGGGTAGGGTAGGTTTTTTTCCGTGGCTCTTTCAATAAGCGTATTTAAACATCGAAAGTATTTCTAACAGTAAAGATTAACTGAATTTGAAAATTCTTTCTACTCATTTGAAATTTTATGTGTCAAAGAAAACAGGATAAATATTTAGAGAAAGACAAGAAATACTGGTTCAATAAAATTTTTGCTGCTTACTTTAGATATGGGTAATAATTACGTCTCACGATATGCATAGTCATTCTACGCTATATACCGGAGGTAAATGATACCACATCTAACACCCAAATTGGACAGTTTTTTTTAATTACCAGTTTAGCTATATTTTCTGAACTGTTTACATTAAACTGTTTAGAAAGGTATTTCTGAACCCTCTTGCTTAAGATGTAGTTTTCCATAAAATGTAACATCCCAGACTTTTGAGAAGAGCAGAAAAGCGTTACTGATTTTCATGCGTGTAACCTAAGGTTTTTATCTCGAACATTTACATTAAAGCAACGTAAAGTAACACCTATGAAATATATTAAAATGCATTTTATAAAGTTTGTTTTGTATACAGTGTAATGTTACATTGAATTGTTTTGTATACCATATAATGTTACCTTGAATAAGATCATTAATTCAAAAATGGCATGGTACATATTTTCCGCTCTTGTCGAGAAGTGACTGTAAACGCAGTTGATTTCATTTTAGAGCAGGCCAGTGGAACACGACCCTGGTCACGATCCATAAGTTCAGAGGAATCCAGTGCAACCAGTAAACGAAATTAACTGCCTCGTTTTATTTCGGAGGTGTCCAGTGGAAATCACACCGGGAACTGACAGTGACAGTTATAAAGCCACACAAGGTCGGCCAGTAAATATTAGTAAACATTCTAATACAGAACTTACTAACAGTGGTCATCATTTCCCGCCACAGGGGTCAGTACGCGACAGCAGAAGAAAGACGATTTCAGTTAGAAGCATTCCAATGAAGGTCAACACTGATCATGGTAGCCAGCGAGTTCCAGTTATAGAGGCAGTCAGTGCTCGTCAGAAAATGCTCCATATCAGCACTAATCGGCAGTAGCTAACAATGATGACAATCATAACCAGTAGCCTTGGCTAGTTTCACTGCCATTCAATTTCTGACAGTTGAAGACATATTATTTCCTTTGTGACACAGCCGCCAGTGCCCAAAATTGTTTACGCCATCAGTGGTCCTCCCCCCAAAACATTGTGTTATTTGTTTTCGGCGGCGTGGGTACGATCGATTATAGATTATGTTCTGGCTTTGTCTCATACTTCTTGCATTCAATCAAGAGGCAAAAATCAATTCTTCCAACTGACTTTGCCGCTTCTCAAACGTCAAATGATTTCTCCTGTATCTTCCACCTACAAGTGAACTGTGTTTATGAGACACGCACACGTGATCCTGCGAGACTTCCTTCACTACAAAACGTCACGGCCGCCATGATGGGCTCTTCCTTTCTTTCTCGACGTGTGCGATTCACAGGACAGACAGACACGAGGATGTGTGCACGGTAAGCAATTTTGCGAGGGGGGACGACACACGCCTCATCTTCACTTGTGCTTTCGTCTACGGTCTGAGGGTCGAGCATCTCTGTCTCTTCTGGGAGGCTACTAATCTCAGAGTCACTGTCTGATGGTGGTGCTGCAATCCAGAGAGATGCCCTGCTATATTCTGACTCTGATTCACTCATGTTGTCTAGTGATGGTTGCGTTACTAACCGTATGTCTTTAACATGACGGGGCACGTTGTCGACCCGCACCGCAAATTGAGCTGATTATTTCAGTGACTCGCCCAACTTCATACCTTGTCGTGCACTTGCCTTGGGTTTTTTATATCCACACAACATCCCCTTTCCTCACTCTCTCTCCGGTTACTTCCAGTTCAGGTAACGGGTTCGTCTCTATGACCTTAACCTTGACGTGATACCTATGCAATGTATCAGCCGGCGCCGTAGAGGGCGACACATCATCTTTCGGGGTTACATTGTACAAATAAACTGCCTCAAACACTGTGCAGCCTGATCTAGCCGTGATTGTTTTGACGGTTCGATGATTCCGTTCAATGATCCCATTTACACTAGGTACATGGGCGCATCGAAACCTCAGATATGTTTCCCAGCTGTCAGTAAACTTTCTAAACTGCTTACTGGTAACTGCAACACCATTGTCAACCAATATCTCTGTTGGAGGTCCACGTTCAAGCACAATATTGTTTAGTTGACGGACAATAGTGACTGTATCTTGTCGACGCAGCATACGCCATATGGCAAATCTTGACGGACCGCAATCAATGAGAGTCAGGAAATCGTCGCCATTGTGGTGAGTAATGTCTATCGCTAGCTGACTCAAGTGGCTCCTAACTTCCAACTTCCCCTTTTCCCAGCGAACGGGTGACGGGTCAATGGACTGGCATTGCACGCAGTTTGTGACCACTGGTTCAACCAACTTAGCAAAATATAGGGTCCGCTTGACTCCAGGATGCCCGCTTTGTTGGTGGATTTCCTTAATCCGATTAGATTGCCCAGGGATCATAGATGCGGCACAGTGAAATTGTGTTGTTTTAACAGTTCTTTTTATGGCATCAAGCCACCTTTGAGGTACCCTTGTTAAACAATTTGCCTTATTTATGCTGGATCTTAGCAGGGACACCTCCATTGATAGTGCATATTCGTTCACCAGGCTCATAATCGTGTTGAGCGTCCGACGAATGAGCATTTCGCTCGTTGCTTTGGTTCGCACTCTAGCCCGTCCGGTAAAAGTGTCTGAAATCCACTTATGGACGCAAGCAGAATCTGTGAATAGTCGCAGGGTGGTTGTATTCCAAAGTATTGCAAAGTTTATTCCCTTGATCACTGCATCGAGTTCTGCCAGGTTTATCTGTTGGGGGTCCTTTTCTGGGCGCAACCAGCAAGCGTCTTCCACTACGGCTCTATCATGGACTAATGATACGCCAATAGGAAGAGAGCTTGTGTCAACCCATACACTACGGTCCTGGCTGTCAACACACTATCTGCCCCATGCTGGATCTTCTTTGTGCGCTCTGGTGAGGCCCTCTCTGGCCATTATATTGAGAGGGGCATCATCAATTTTGTCATCCCATCCGTGTGATGAATGACACTGCAATACGAAGCCAGCCACCCACAGGAAGGTGTCCAACCAACTTTCTGCACAATGAAAATACATTCCGTCGCGTGAAACCACAGGGAACACTTGGGATTTCATTGTCTCATTTCCAACACAGGACATTATCTTCTTCCCAAACCTGCAAATCAAGCACCTTTGCACCGTTCCGTAGCTTTTCTGATTCCTTGCTAAGAAGGACAAAGTTGTGAAGATGTTCTTTTACGCGCATTGCAGGCACAATTTCTTCATCCACATACACATCGTCAATATATGCAGATGTTGCCCGCTGAATTCGCTCATCCTTAGTCATTATAGCGTCAACACTTATTTGAATAATTAATGGTGCCACATAATGTCCAAATCCCATGCGGGTTAAGCAATACCTTTCTCCCTTGATGAGCACGGTTTGATAGGGCCATAGTGACTGATGGACATGCACTTGAAGGTATGCTTTACGAGGATCCAGCACAGATACATTAGATCCTGCTTGCTGCCATTCACTCAACTTGTCGGTACATACATCCGCGCGGGCTGTAAAAGGATTTACGTGCTCGTTTAGTTCCTTAGAGTCAAGTACCGGCCTCAGATTTTGTTTATTATACTGGATAACCGCCATTAATGGGATCAGACACTTTGGGGGCCCAAACCCTTCTCTTGATAGGGAACTAGTCATCCATTTTTTATCCAAGTCTGTAGTTCCTTATCCTATTCTCCACGAACTCCCGGTGGATTTTATATTCCAGAACCCTATTGTACAATTTCCCGGGTGGCTGCTCGTCCGACCATTTCCAAGAAATTGTCCAGGATCTCGTACGCTGGTCGAATTTCGCATGAAAGTCAGGCTGTTCCAGTTTCATGGATGCACTTAAAGCAAGGCAAGCGTTAGAGAAATGTGTCTTACCCTCACCATCAATACGGACACAACCCAATTCTTTGATAGCGTCCATTCCTAATAGCAGGTCATAACCAAGAAGGTCCCCGCTCACAACCAGGGAAGTACGGTCATTGTAAGCCCATTACGACACGTGTACGAATGACGCTAACTCCACAAGAGGCTAGCGTGTCCCCACCGACTGTCAGTACTGAAATCTTCTTCTTGTCCCATGCGTCACAGCATGCCTTGCGCACGAGAGTCTGCGTGCACCCTGTGTCTACGAGCGCAAAGCGTTCACGCCCGTTCACGCGCACTCTCACTGCGGGTAGCTCTCTATTTGTCAATGATCTGGGGAGAATACTGGCGCTATAGTTTACTCCCCTTGTCCGTTTCCCGGACAACTCCTTGCTACGTGACCCAGCTTGCTGCACCGGTAGCAACGCATGCGTCTTAGTGTTTCCTGAGCAAACGTGTACTTTACACTGCTTCGGCTTTGGCAGTCTCTAGAAAAGTAGTTTGGCCCGCCACATTTATAACAGTTTACGCCATCTTCTAATGGAGTATATGTTTCTGCGGCTGCTAGCACTGGCTTCGCATCTTTTTCTTTAAAAATATTGCGGGATCTAGCCAACAATTCCTGAAGCCTAATCTCGCTAAACCTTGACGATGCTCTCAGCAGTTGGCTAGTGTCGTCCAGGAGTCCTGTGAGAAAGGAGCAACTTAATATGCGTTCAGTCACTCCACCAAATAGTGAAGCTAATTTCTTTAAATCCGCCAAGTAGATGTCCACCTTCTCATCCAACCCAAGCCGTCGTTCGGTGAACTGTTTCCAGGCAATAAAAGGGTCCGTAGCAAAGGCTGCGTATAGTTCCTCGTTAACCTCCTCCAGAGTGGTTCATCCCCAAGCTGTTGAGAAACGGAGTATGGCCTCTTGGTCAGCCTACATGGGATGAAAAGCGTGGGATCCTTTATTTTGCAAAGCCAGCAGACCAGCTCAGCCTTTTCCAACCACTCAACTACCGAGGGTTCGATGAAGGAGCCGTCGAACTCTGGTATCAATCTTAGATCAAACTTGTCCATTACAAAAAAAATGGGCTGAAATAGCTTGCAGTAAATAAACAGGCAAACATCACTGCTCACACAAATTCTTGCAACTGACTTTGCCGCTTCTCAAACGTCAAATGATTTCTCCTTTATCTCCCACCTACAAGTGAACTGTTTTTATGAGACACGCACACGTGATCCCGCGAGACTTCCTTCACTACAAAACGTCACGGCCGCCATGATGGGCTCTTCCTTTCTTTCTCGACGTGTGCGATTCACAGGACAGACAGACACGAGGATGTGTGCACGGTAAGCCATTTTCCTCACACTTCTACCGGGTAATACTGGTACCTGAGTCATGCTAGTATATAAATAAAGATAAAAATATATAGAGAGATACGTTTATGTATGTGTGAATATACACACATACGCTCACACACACACACACACATATATATACATATATATATATATATATATATATATATATATATATATATATATATAGGTCTCTTTGTCTTGCAGTCATAGAATTGATGGGATATGTCTGTAAATTCTATAAAGAGTTGGTTCTGGGCCAAGTTTTCACCGAAGAAAAACTTATATTATCTCGTCTTTGCTTTCCGGTCTATTTTTTACTAGTGTTTCCTTAGTTTATATATAATCTCTTTTTTGCACATAATTTGGCTTATATGAAAACTTTGCTTTTTGTTCTCATGTCAGTCGCAGATCTTCGATTCAAATAATAAAAAAAAAACACTGATGTACTTTTATACATAGCTGTCTAACTTTCGTACATTTGAATTATAAACAGTGGGGCATAAGGTGAAATTTTATTCACAATTCTACTCAAATGTAGTGTATTTAGGCTGATGAAAATGTGCGTGTTATTGTCATTGAACATATTTTGTCGACGAAAGACTTTGAATCTTGTGAAATAACACGGCTTTAAACTGAAACACTTTGCCGGTAATGTTGTAAACAACGTTGAAAATCTGTAATCGATGACCAGTCACAATATATGCATGGATAACATTAGACCAGAATTAGATGGAGCGATGTTTTTACAATGGGCTATGTGTGATACAACTATAACCCCTTTAAGGCAATAGCGAATATAGACAAAATATCGAGCAAAAAGACGGGATAAGTGCAAACGTTCAAGTAGCATTTGTAAATCTTTTCATTGAACTAAGAAACACAGGCTGAATTTCGAAATGAACCAATTACGTATGAAAATAGTTTGTCTATGAAAATAGTTTATTGCCAGAAAAGTCGATGGTTAAACTGGCTGAAGTTTTTTTATTAATTTAAATGTACAACATATGAATAGCTTGAAAAATACAATCTTCAAGCGTCACCTAAAATATTAGAACATTTGATATAATATGTTTCATTTGTGGGAAGACTTTTCTTTATAATCCATGTGTGCCTACTTTCTCTCTGTTTTGGTGTTTATACTAGATTTGTTCGTATTTCTACCTTTGAATAATAATTCGCTTATTCAGAAACAAACATAAAATTACAGCCTATTCACTTTTAAAAATTATTTCATTGATTTGGAGGAAACTGTGTCGATCAAATACGTAGTCAAACGCCAAATGTATCAACAATATTTACCCCCTATTCACTAATACTCTCATTTACCTCAATTCACCGAGTTTCATTATTTACATAAATAATGATATTGAGGCCACATATCTATATTTTTCCATAAAAATTATTGCAACATACTACGGACCATGTTATGGAACTCATTTTTTTTACGTTTAAGATAATGTCTGAAATATGTTTCATGCATACGTAATTATCAGAACGCTTACTGTCAGAAATGTACACTTTATTATTAATATTTTTTCATACTTCTACCAGACAATAAATAAATTCCACAAGAACGTTAGTCTGTACACAAAATTGCGTCTTCAACTGATTGCTAAGATCAGCTTACATACATGTTCAATAACCATTACATAAAACTTACGTGCTCATAAATCATATAATTTATTAGTATATTTTAGTGTGTGTTTTTATTACATGAAATAAAAGCTATCTTCCTGCCAAAAAAGTTTAATAACTGATTCATTAATAAAGTAAAGACAAACAGGAAACCGATTTATACTCTCTTACAATTAGAAGGTTCCATATAAGTTTTTAACTTTTTAAACCTGTGGCGTTACATTTATATTGGGTTTAATTTTGAAGCACTTTAAATTAAAGCATTATTAAAGTCGTATTCTGTGTTTTACCGAAGTCAATTATACATAGTTTTTATTATTTTAAATTGTAAAATATTGTTAGTAATGGGCGTCGGAAAAAAATATTCACTAAGGTTTACTTCTGACTACCGAGTTAATAATAAATGGATATATTTAGAATAGATTAACAGTCGATACAGCAGTGTGAATTTAATAAGTACGCCAAGAAGTTATAATAGATGACGGGCAACAACTTTCATAACTAAGAAAAAATTAAACTAGTTCTTTTTTATTACATGAAATAGAAAAAAAATTAATTGCATAATCTATTTATAAAATTTGATTGCATTATTACTAAAGTAAAACCGAATAGAAAAACTATGTTTCAGGGAGATTTTCTCTTATTCCTGTCCTAAAAGGAAGGTTGTCAATTGGATGTGAGCAGCATGCAAATAATATATTAGCAAAATACATATAACAAAAATATAATTGTTTTAAATTTTTTACGTGTTGGTCACTTTGTGATATTTATTTAACATCAAATGATAACAAAATATTAATCAATTGTAGAATTGGAATATTGGCGCAATAGTCTTTTTCCTTTTCATCTGCTGATTTCATTATTTCCTGATTTAACTATAAATGATAGTGAGTTTATCTACTCTCCTGGATAACTCACTGAGGCGTGCTAAATAGTTTATATATATATATATATATATATATATATATATATATATATATGTGTGTGTATATGTATGTGTGTGTGCATACATTATGTATACATATATACATATGCATATATATACATTATATATAAAGATATATATATACATATATATACACTATACATATATATATATATATATGTGTGTGTGTGTGTGTGTGTGTGTGGGTGTGTGTGTGTGTGTGATTGTGTGTGTGTGAAAGAGAAAAAGAGAAAGAGAGTGAGAGTCGATGCTGATTTGTGACCGAAGTAACACACGTTCATGACGATTTTATTTATGTCTTATGGGTAAACACTTGTTTGGGTTTTTCGCTTAATAAACTACTGCGATTCTCGCAGGAATAACGTGAGATATATTCTCTTCTTCGTGCGGAAACAAAACAAAGAGTATTTGCTGTCTAGAAAATATGCAAAAAATAAATACAAAAAAGTCAATGAATAGTAAACCAGAGAACACGAAAAGGAAAATTAAACGAATAAAAACAAATGAATATTTTTATTGATTAGAATAGCACCGACATCACGATTCGTGTAAAGGTTTTTTTCATCGACGGAAAGACCGACTGAATCAATAAAATTAAATTAACAAATAAGAAAACATTATTTGGAAACTGAACATAAATTAGGTAGCATTGATAAATTTGAATCTATTGAATTTTTATAACGAAGTATCAAGATCAATTGGTTTATCGAATGTGTTCCACGTTACCCTAGCTAAATGTTACGACTATTTGATCGGTTTATAACTATTAATCTGATTTTCTTATGATTGACGATTCTGAAGTTGCACTAATAATCTATATGTGCGGCACAATGATAACGACAGTTTTGGGAGAGTGTCCAGACTTCTCACATTTAAGGCTTTATACCTAACTCGCCTTACCATTTTAAGTAGCTAAGTCAGACGAATTCCACAAGAGTTGTGAGAGTCGTTTTACTTAGCCCCATGCTTATTTTTTCAAGTATAAAAACCATTATACTTTATAAAAATCAAACATTGTCTTCTTGTTGTATACTATGTACTATTTCAGCAACAAAGGTCAACACCCAGAAAATTAATTCTCAGGAGAGAATAAATGCCGTCTAATGACGTTAAGAACTCAACATAATCCACCAGAACATATAATAGTCAACACATCAACTGTGGATATGAAAAGCGTTATACAGTTCTATTGTTGATTTCCCCGAGGAGCTGGTGTGGCATGCCTTTACGTAACAACCTTTCCAAAAACGTCTCCAAATGTACATTTAAAAACTGTCTAAAAGTGTTCAGGTGTGTTGTTAACGAATATCGTATTTAATTCCCCGCAAAAAAGTAATTTTTCAAAAATATGCGCACTTGTGCGTACAACAATGGCCACTACTTATTACACACTTTTCAAAGTTAGGGTGTTTGTTGGTCTACTAGGCCATAATTAACAAATAAAACCGCTCCAAAATATAAAAGGTGCTCCCCTCAAAAGTTGCCATTAATTGTCTTTATTTTACGTTAAATAATTATAGAAAAGTGATCCCCCACTTTTTAAAACTATATTTTATTCATGTCTTGGAAACAACTCGTTTCATGTAGTTTGAACTCAAATGTTCGTTTTCAGTCCCCTCGAAA
>NC_136483.1:46929131-47099131 GCF_053919585.1 Euprymna scolopes
AAACATGAGCTGGAACAATTACATCGAGGGCATTGCCAGGGCCGCTGCGAGGAAGGTGGGCTCTCTCTACCGTGCTAGAAAACTTCTAACACCCGAAAGTATCCTGTACATCTATAAGGCCACTATTCGCCAATGTATGGAGTATTGCTGTCATATTTGGGCCGGTGCATCGGCTACTAGTCTCTCGCTCCTTGACAGGGTTCAAAAGAGAGTCGCAAATCTGATAGGCCCTAAACTGGCATCAAAGCTTCAGCCTCTGTCGCATCATCGAAACGTTGCATCCCTCTGCCTGTTCTACAAGTATTATAATGGTGAATGCTCTGATGAACTGCAAGCACTTGTGGCCCCACGACGTGAACACTCTCGACAGACCCGACAAGCTGCAAAATCCCACCCCCACACTGTAGAGATCCCTGAATGTAAAATATCTTTCTACTCCAGTAGTTTCTTCCCCAGAACTGCTAGACTTTGGAATTCAATTCCAGGTCACTGCTTCCCCAACTGTACTGACATGCATTAGTTCAAGTGCAACGTGAACAAACATCGCGCTGCCCTAATCCCTACATAGTACCCTAGTAGATGTTTCCCCTGATAGTAGCCCCCTACATTAAAGTGGCAATGTGCCTTGTTTGGGGTGAAAATTTAATTAAAATATATATATATATATATATATATATATATATATATATATATATGTATAAATATATATACTGTCCTGGTCAAAATCATAAGACCACTTAAGAAAGTTAGCGTTTACGCATATTATCGAATTTTTAATCAAACAAATGGTTGAAATCATTGTCAAAAGGAAAAATATGATGAAAACAAATGTAATCTGCTTCATTCGAAACCTTAACCCTGATCCAATAATTATGTTTTAAAAAACAAACATTTTCACCTGGTCAAAATGATAAGCCCACTTTAATAAAATCGGCTAGTTTTGAAAAATGAATACGAAAAGCTTTCTATCTTACTAAAAGCAACTTGTTGGTGTATAAAAAACATCTTACTAAATTATAAATGGCAACAGGGAAACCATTATCAGAGTGTGATAGAGGAAGTATCTTTGAGCTTAATAGGGGTGGACTCTTCCATAGATCCATTGCAAACGAAGTGAATCGTAGCAAAATGGTCATCACAATTTTTTAAGAAATCCAGATCAATATGGGAACAAAAAGAGTCCAGGTCGACCAAAGAAAAAAAAAAACAATAACCCCATCACTGGATCGTCGTATCAGAAGAAGTTTAAAAAAAACTCCAGTATGAGCTCAAGTCGATTGAAAAGCCAAACAGTAGCAGAATGTAGTCCTAAAACCATCAAAAGGTATCTGAAAATGAAGGATTTCAATCATTTTAAGCGACTGCAGAAACCACGTCTTCTTGAACAGCACAAAACTAACCGACTTAAATATGCCGCCAAATACCAGACTTGGGATGAAGCGAAGTGGGAAAATGTAATTTTCTCCGATGAGAAAAAGTTTAATCTAGATGGTCCAGATGGATTTCAACACTATTGGGATGATAAAATTTGCCCAAAGAGACTTTTTCAATTTGGCATAGTGGTGGAGGGTCTTTAATGATCGGGGTTGCTTTCTCGTCAGCTGGAACCATAAAGTTGCAAGTAGTGACATGCTGGCAAACATCATTGAAGTACATTTCAATGCTTGAAAATGCTTCTATAAGGACGGAAGGTCCACGTCTGTGTGGAAGAAATTGGAGTTTCCAGCAAGACAACGCTGCGATACACACTTTTCGACAAGCACGAAAATACTGTTCTTCAAATAATATAGAATTGTTAGATCATCCAGCATGTACTCGGGACCTCAATCCCATTGAAAATCTTTGGGGATGGATGGCAAAAGAACTGTTCAAGGATGGAACCCAGTATGATTCGATGAAGGAACTTTCTGATTCAGTTTTCAGTACATAGTATAAAATTCCTTCGCAACTGATAAAAAGCTTAGTTGCAAGCATGCCGAAGATAATTTTTGAAGTAATTTGTAATAATGGAGGCTATACTAAATACTGAGGCCCTTTTTAGTAACTTATGATTGCCTTTTGTTAGATAAATTATCAATGGTCTTATCATTTTGACTTGGTGAACATGTTTGTTTTTTAAAAATAGTTATTAGATCAGGGTTAAGGTTTCGAATGAAGCAGATTTAATTTTTTCCATCATATATTTCTTTTTGGCAATGGTTTTAACCATTTGTTTGATTAAAAATTCGATAATATGCGTAAACGCTAACTTTCTTAAGTGGTCTTATGATTTTGACCAGGATTATATATATATATATATATATATATATATATATATATATATATATATATATATATATAAATGTTGGTTCGTTCGGAGTTAATTGTCTAAAAAACACTAAACGGATGGCTTCCACATTTTGGTATAATATGTTTACTATATCCATGTGTATTTTTATATATTCCTTTTTAATTATAACATTATACTTAATTTTTCTATGATAAATAGGTGGATTTCTTTTTAGCGAGAGGCGATTTTTTTTTATTTAGGGACAATTATTTATTACCGCTTCCTGTCACGTGACCAGTGTTAAAATTTAGCGGTTTTCCTTCTAGATATGGAGATTTCGTTTACAATCTAGCGGGAAATTCTAGAAAATCTGGAGGTATTTGGCACCCAGAGACACCCGCATTAGATTGCTTGAAAATACTTTAAAACATAAAATAAACTCATTCAGGTAAGTAAACAAAGTAGCATTTATTGCCTTTGGTAACAATTATTTATTTTGTTTTTCACCTTTTTTTCGACTAACCATTCTTTAATCTCACTATAAAATCGATTTTTCCAAGTACATTTTAGGTGGGGGGGGCATTCCAATCTCCCCGAATGGGTTTGTATTACCGTACACAGGTTAGTATTACTGTACACATAGATTCGAAAAAGTTGTCAAAAAACAAATATATAACAAACAAATGTTATCCAAAACAAGATAAGTTACTTTTCTGTCAAACTGGCTAGCGATTTTCTGGACATTTCTTTCTCCTGATCTCGCCGTTTTTTTTTTTTAAATCTCAGTTGACAACATTGCATCACTAAAAAAACACCACAGAATGTGTTTACAATATGGTAAGTTTTCAATTGGTTTATTGATAATGTAACCATGTGATTGAACTTTAATTTAAATTAACCACACGTGGTCGAAAAATGAATGCCGACGCTCAAAGTGTATACACATTTTGATTCCTCCCTTTACTTAAAAATTCACCAAAAATCAGGAAATTAACGAATTTTAATGAAAATTGCAGTATTTTTCAAATAATGATCGCAGAAAATAATGAACTTATTATTTTACTTAACTCTTGGTGAAAATGTTTTATTTTGTTTGAACAAAAAATACCTTTACTAAAGTTATGGTTTTCAGTAGTAAATAAAAATCGCCAGAATTTATTTTTGCTTTTTTTAAAGCATCGTAATTTGTAACAATAAAAAATAATTTTTACAGTAACATTACGAAAAAAGCCCCTGAAGTCCGTATTAATGTATTCGATATAACTCGAAGAAAAATGAATTATCGGATACTATTCAGGAAATTAAAGATTCAATTAGATTCCTATTTCAGTCATCTAAATTATTTAAGGTGAAATGAGTTTAGGAATTTATAGTCAAACCTAAATATTTTTTTTTTTGGTAAATATCCAGATACGCTACTACAGAACACCGACCACTCTAATTTGTTTGGGGGGGGGGGGTGATGTTGGGGCGCGCGCGCCAACATCACATCCGCCTCCCCCCCCGCTCGCACCCCCAATGTACAAAGTAAAATCTTCGGAAAATGTTAAATGGTGTTCTTATTGGTAAATGTCCGTGCGTTACTTACGGAAAATTTGAAAATTCGATGTTCCAGGTAAAAAAAAAAAAAAACTCCAACTTGGTGTGCTTTCCTTTTCTTATTTTATTTCTTTTTCAGCTAATTTTAAATTTTCCACCCAAAGAGCGCTATAATGTATTTTTGAAAATTAGAAAATTCTATGTCCTGGAAAAAAAATCCCCCCAACTAGTTTGCTTGGTGAATCCGTCGTTTATGCTACAGCGTGCATGCGCGTAGCATAAACGGATGCTGCAAAATGGTGGAACGAAGTTCGTGGGTTCAGGGGTAAATACCATGCAAACGGTAAATTTGCCCCAAGTTTGACTATCAGATTCGTTGTCAGCGACCTCAATTACCTATAAAAATACAAATTAGAGTGGTCGGTGTTCTGTAGTAGCGTATCTGGATATTTACCTTTTTTTCTTGCTTAGAAAAATAGCATTAATACAGTAAGTTAGGTAAACTGACTTTTTCGTTTAAAAATGGAATTATTTCCCTTTCGCTATTAATCTTTTTTTTAATTCTTTTTTTTTAATATATATTTTGTGAGGTTTGTATTACTGTACACATAGATTCGAAAAAGTTGTCCAAAAAGAAATATATAACAAATGTTATCAAAGGCAAGATAAGTTACTTTTCTACCAAACTGGTATATTTTTCGTGTTTTTATTCCATGTAACATGTTTATTCAGCTCGAAAACCATACAGTGTTTACCGATGTATTGGAACATTCAGGATGGCGTCTGATTCTCTCTTTAACACGGTAAGTGTGGGAAAAGATGTTATAAATAAAAAACCGGATAAAATATTGTTAAAACCTCGCTCAATATATGTTACCATGACATAGTTTAATATATATTCGGCGGGTTTTTAATAGTATTTTCTATAGTTTTTATTTACAACACCTTTTTCCATACTTACGGTGTTAAAGAGGGTGTGAGACGCCATCTTGAATGTTCGAATACATAGGTAAACACTGTATGTTTTTCGAGCTTAATAAATATGTTACATTGAATAAAAACACAAAAACTATATCCAGTTTGGCAGAAAAGTAACTTATCTTGCCTTTTATAACATTTATTTGTTATATATTTGTTTTTTGACAACTTTTTCAAATCTATGTGTACAGTAATACAAACACCCATTTTGTGTTTTATATACATAAAGTACAATTGTTGAATGTTACTGTTTTGATTATATTCGTTTGGGGGCACAATTAAAAAATTAAGAAAGATTAAAATGAAGCGAAATTTAAGTTTCCGTTCCATTTTTACAACAACCGTAAAACAGTGCATACTCAGAAAGTTTTATCGTAATTTATAAGCATATTGAAACACTAAATCAACATTTTATTTATTTTTTGCATAATTAATGATGGAAGTATTTTCTGTTTATTTTCTTAACATCTGTTAAAAAAATAAATAATTTGTACATTCTCTTGAAATAAAGAATCAAACTTTTCTCTACCTTCACATGTGTTCCATTTTAACAAACTGAGCCACAGCAACGCGTGGCCGGGTACAGCTAGTATATATATATACATATATAAGTATATATATATATATAGAGAGAGAGAGAGATAGAGAGAGACAGACAGACAGACAGAGACAGACAGACAGATGGGCAGACAGAGCGAGAGACAGACAGACAGAGAAGGAGAGGTATAACGTTTTTAACGATAATATTTTTCAGGTAAAGAGCACACATCATTGTGCCATAGGACTTTAAATCATTTTCAAAGCTGCAGTTGTCATACAGCGTATATGTCTTAGTATTACTCAGTAATTATCAATTAGACAACAATATTCTTCACAGAAATACACAATAAATAACAAACAAATCTCGTGGCAGAAACGAATCCTGCTTATCTAAGTTTCACTTTGTGCATTTTTTCTAATCTTGCGTCTAGCAGTAATTATCTCATTATGCACTGAGGATAGCTACAAAAATATTAATAGTTATTTAAAATAGTATACTTTTAAGCCTCTTTTTAAGAATATTAATGTTGAGTCGTATTTAGTGAATTGAAAATAATGAGGCGAATTCGCATACATGGAACGGTCTAAACGTCCGTTTGTCGAAAACTCTTATGGCATCTGATTATGTGAAATGTACTTTAAGGGACACATAAGTTATCAATGTTATTTAATTGTTGATTTTGTTAAATCAAGGAAAAAAAGCTCAGCTGACCTATAAATATAAGGTTGGATTATTTGAATGGGTTCGATTTCCTAAAAAATTATGACTCCCTAAAAAAATGTTTGCGTAAATATGACAAATAGTGTATGTTCAAATAAATGCTTATTCATGGGAATATATATATATATATATATATATATATATATATATATATATATATATATATAATCGTGACACCCTGCACTGAAGAATCCCGAAAGGATGAAACACTAGTGTCTGTAGGTATTTAATTATTATAGTAAAAAAATAATTATGACAGGCCCTTTAAGAGATTCGTTTATTATCGTTGGACACTTTCCGTTGAATTAAAAGTCGGTCAATTTAGCTCTTATGCGTAGATCATCGTATAACGATTTGATCACTGTCTGTCTGACGTAATGAACATTTAAATTAAAATGTTTAAAATTCAACGCTATTTCACACGGTTAATAGTAGCCGAATGGATACGGTCTCCGCTAATCGAGCCAGAGATGTCTCGTGTCGCGGGGTTCGAATCGTTCGACTGGTAATAATCGTGACACCCTGCACTGAAGAATCCCGAAAGGATGAAACACGAGTGTCTATAGGTATTTAATTATTATAGTAAAAAAAATAATTATATATATATATATATATATATATATATATATATATACATTGCTACGCAAACGTATTGAATACATTAAATTTCGCTTCATAACTTTAATTAGGGTTCAGGATTTTACCTAAAATTTGGTCAGTATATTCCTATTAATATTCTAACTAATATATTGGGCAGTAATTACAAAATTAAAGTTTAGAAAATTCATATTAAAGGAAAAATATAAATCAACTAACGCAATTTAATAATTGGTTGCATAGCATTTATTGCGTTCAACAGCTTCCAATCGCATTCTATAGTTGCACACATGTTTTTGGCAAAGATATGCGGGTATTTTTCGCCAATCTTTTTTGTAGAATTGTTCTAGTTGTTGAATATGTTGTGGATTCCTCTTGTGAACATTAATCTTCAATATTTTCTACAAATTTTCATTTGGGTTGAGTTCTGGAGACTGACTGGCCCAAATAAGAACGTAAATTCTGTTACTTCCAATCCATTCTTTGTTAGGTCGGCAGTATGCTTAGGACCATTGTCCTGCTGAAACACAAAATTGCTTTAATGTCCCAACAAATCAGCAGATTTCTGGAGGTTTTTCTCCAAAGTTTCCCTGTGCATACCTTCATTTATTTTACCATTGATGATTTCTAATTCACCAGTACCTTTAGATGAAAAAACAACCCACTACTATAATCGAACCACCGCTAAATATTACCGTAGGAATGGTATTTTTTTTGTTATGTGCCATGTTTACGCCATACATATGTTGCTTCGTTTCTTCCAAAGATTTCGATTTCCGTTCCGTTTGAGCAGATTACCTTGTGTAAAATTCTTGGGGTTGTTCCCTATATGTTTTTCATACTTTAAACGTGATTTGACATGTTTAAGCTTCAATAATGGAACTTTTCTTGGGGACCTTGATACAAAATCTGCACGATTTAGAACTCTACTGATTGTATCCTTGCTCACATTAATCCCAGCTTCTCTGAGGTAGGTTTGAATTTCACCACAAGTAAGAAAAGGGTGTTTGTACCTTTCTGCTTACCCGCCTTGACATTTTTTTGTTTAATTTCCTTGGTTGACCATATCTTGGAAGATTTGCAACAGCTTCACCGGGATATTTTAACTTTCTATTAACGTTTCCAACTGTACTAAGTGGTACATTAACTTCCCTTGATATTATTCGATACTCTTTTCCTTCTTTGTTCTTCTCAATGATTTTTTGACGAATGTATATTGCCAACTCTTTAGTTTTAGGTAATTTTGTAAAGGAACTGGTTGACTTTGAAGGAGTGAGTCCAAACTGGAATAATTTTATAAAATTATTTTAATATAAAGCTCTCTGATTGGCTAGTGATAACTCGTTTGGATTATTGCAACACGCTAAGCAAAAGTCATTTCAATTTATTTAAGAAAAAATACTTTTTTTAAAAGTGTATCCAACACTTGCGTTTGTTAATCCATAGTTTTTCCTTAAATATAAACTTTCTAAACTTTGATTTTGTAATTACTACTCCAAATTTAGAATAGTAATAAGAATATACTGACCAAATCTTAGTTAAAATCTTTAGCCTTAATTAATGAAGAAAAATATAAGCTATCCAATACTTTTGTGTAGCACTTTATATATATATATATATATAATATATATATATATATATATATATATATATATATATATATAAACGAATTAAGCCATATTTATGTACACCTGCCGTGAATTTTATCCTAACTCTACTTGATGCTAAATCTTTGGAAGAGATACAAATGAATATGTTTTAAATATGTGATATCGCCGTATAATTTAAAGATTAAGTACCTTGGTTATCTTTTGTGTTTTGGTTATATGCAATTGTCTTAATGTACTCTGGCTTTCGTTATATATCTACTGTGTTTCTTATTATTCTACTTTCCATTGTATATTTGGCTTGTGTTTGACCTAGGCGTTTTCGGGAATAATTGAGAATCCACGAATATCTCAAACTTCCAATACTAGTGCTCAAAATGTATGACTACCTTTACTCCTTCCTTTACTTAAAAACCCACCAAAAATTAGGAAATTAACCAATTTTAATGAAATTTTCAGTGATTTTCAAATAATGATCCTGAAATATAGTTGTTTTTTTAATTATTTTAATCTTAATGGAAATGTATTATTTTGTTTAAACGAAAATACCTTTATGCAAGTTATGGTTTTCAGTAGTAAAAAAATCATTGATTTAGTTTTATTTTTCATGAAAATAAAACATCGGCATCGTAACATGTCACAATTAAAACTATTCAATTTTAACAAGAATATTTAAAAAAAAGCCCCAAAAAGTCCGTATTAATGTGTTCGATGAAACTTGAAGAAAGATTAATTTATCGAACTACCTATACTATCATTGAATTAAACCTTGTTTATTTAATATTTTTACACAAGGAAATTATAATTGCAAACATTCTTTCAACATTTGTTTTAGATGACAGATTTCGCCTTGTTTTATATGTAAGATTGTAATATTTTTCTTGCTTACATGAATGTGAAACTTTCAGCGTTACATAATTTTTATATAATTTTGAAAAAGAAATAATTTAAAAGTAAGAACATCGAAAAATAATTAAATTAAAAAAATGGTAAAAATTCTACAAACGTTCACAACAGGAACATACGAATGCGCGGCTCGAGAAAAAAGATAAACAGTACCCCATACCTCCCTTTAACTATCTGACCTCATTTTGACAGCTTTTCGACTGTCTTATATGTTGAGCTTCCATATAATCTATGTGACGCGGACTTAGTTTTGTTTTGGTTGATAAAGCAAGACTTTACCACTTTTGTGGGCGAATTAATCTATTGTTTTGTACAAACTAGATGCATGGTTTATTTAATTCAATTTTGTAACACTTTATGTTACTAATTATCTCTGAAACAGGCCAACAATCACTAATATTTATCTTTCAAAGGATTTATACAATGAATTTATTTAACTTCAAAATTTAACTGAATTTGTTACCTCGCCGTGAAAACATTTTTCCTAACATTTTTTCACGTGTGCAAATATTTTTTTTTCCTTTTAGAAATAAACTTTAGTCTTTAATCTTTCAAGTACAATCAAACAATAATCGGAAACCTATAAAACAATCATGTTCAATCGGTTTTAAAACTATATCCCCAATCTTCATCCCATCATTTTTGCACGTACTTCTCCAATACTCTTATTGTAATTGAAACCAGAAAATCGCCGATTTTAAATCAAATTACTTTGTCTGCGCTAGCCAGTGTAGTGTATCTGTGGGAAACTTCACATGCCTTCTGCAGTGACTGTCTAAAAATATATTTTAGCCCATATTGTATTGTAGAAAACCTATGCTTTTTTCATAATATTATTTTTATATAATGCTTCAATTAAATTTTAAAATTTAAAAGTCAAGTGTCATAGGTCGCTCGAGTTCTGAGCAGAAACATTCATTTTGAAAGCGGTCCCTTCTTATCGAATAACATATTGTTGATTATTTGAGTCGGATACTTCTGCTAGTGCTTTTTCATTATTTTCCCTAAACATCTTTCTATTTTCCTCGTCGGGATTAGTTAGATTTTTTTTAATATGTATTATTCCACCATAATCAATATATTCTCTTAATTGCTTATTTTTTAAGAATATATTTCTTATGTTAGTAACCCATATTGATTAATGATAACCCCTTTTATTTTATTTTTTACTATTAGAATCCTTTTAGATGAGTAATTTTGTATATTATATTTATTTGCTGACATCTTCATGTTATGGCTTAACGGCCTTTCGTCCATCTATTTCTCTGACCTTCGTCAGGTGGTTAACTGCCATAGGATAAGAACGCTTCGCGTATATGTTGTTATCTTACCATCTAAACAATATGATATAAATGCGGGAATGCTCCAGGGGTCTATCCTTGGACCTCTACTGTTCCTGATATTCATAAATGACCTCCCTGACAAAATTGACTCTGAGATGGGTATAGATGCTGATGACACCACACTCTATAACAGGCACCACAGGAAAACAAATTGACCAATATCTAAAGAAATGGCCGAAACACTGGAGGATTACCTCCAATCTGTAGTGGAATGGGGATAAAAATGGATGGTCACATTAAATGCCGCCAAGACTAAACTAGTTTCATTCAATAATTACAAGAAACCTTCTCTACCACCTATAGCAATGGCCAACGACTCTTTATCTGAGAGTACATCTTTCAAGCTCCTTTTCCTAACGTTCACAGGAAACATGAGTTGGAACAGTTACATTGAAGGCATTGCCATGGCCGCTGCAAGGAAGGTGGGCTCTCTCTACCGTGCTAGAAAATCACTAACACCCGAAAGTATCCTGTACAACCATTCGCCCATGTATGGAGTATTGCTGTCATATTTGGGCTGGTGCATCTGCTACTAGTCTCTCGCTCCTAGACAAGGTCCAAAAGAGAGTCGCAAATCTGATAGGCCCTGAACTGTCATCTAAGCTTCAGCCTCTGTCCCATCGACGAAATGTTGCATCCCTCTGCCTGTTCTACAAGTCTTATAATGGTGAATGCTCTGACGAACTGCAAGCACTTGTGCCCCCCTCGACGTGAACACCCTCGACAAACCCGACAGGCAGCTAAATCCCACCCCTAGACTGTAGAGATCCCTAGATGTAAAAGATCTTTCTACTCCAGTAGTTTCTTCTCCAGAACCGCTAGACTTTGGAATTCAATTCCAGGTCCCTGCTTCCCCATCTGTACTGACGTGCAGAAGTTCAAGTGCAACGTGAACCGACATCTTGCTGCCCAAATACCTACATAGTACCCCAGTAGTTGTTGCTCTTGATAGTAGCTCCCTACACCAAAGTGGCAATGTGCCTTGTTTGGGATGAAAATGTAAAAAAAAAAATGATTTGGCAAACTGATTCTCTGGCCGATTCTAAACAACTATGAAGATAAGGATAACAATTCACTAATAAATATAGCGTCCGATTTTTTTCATCTTTATCGACGTTAAGATTGTCTTTTTCCTCGACTTCTTTATCACATCCTTTCACCCCATTTATATTTATTTTTCTTCCTTTTCTTATCAATTTCTATTCATTATATTTCGTGTAATCATTCCATTGTTCCGATAACATTCATACCTTTCTCGTCGTTGTTGTTGTTTCCTTTTTGTCTGTCATTTAGTTGGTATTTTATGTTATTTCTCGCTTTACTTTGTGTTTTTGGCAGCCATTTTTTATTAACTTTATTATTACAGTTCTATTTTGATTAGCCACCTTTCTATTCTTTTAGTTTCAACTTTTATCCATTTTAAAACCCATTTTTTGCATTCTTCACCTTGCTTTTTCCCGCCTTATTCAGCGTGGTGTGCAAAACAATACAAAGTCAACCTGACATTTCCATCCTAATCTTTCAAGACCTTATTTTATTTTGTTTTGTTTTTTTTCATGTCTGAAATTTTCGAAAGGTTAACTTGATGTCACCTATCTATTACATTATGTTGTTAACATCAGTATAACATAAAAGAAACTAATGCAAATGTGAAAACATGTTTTATCCTAATTTGCGAGTATCAATCCCTAATCATCATCTGTAATTTCATGGAAGTGACATCGCATCACTTGGAGAGTTCTTGTCCATCATACCCATGTTTACTTTTTCATTTTCATGACATTTGTATCAACGTAAAATAAATGTATGTGTAAATCTTGGTATATTACTACAAAAATGCTCCCATTCTTTTAATAATCAATTCATAAATGTCAAATCAGCACATGCCGTGTAATTTTTACATATCTTCCCTCGAATATTCCAACATTGTTTTATTATTTATTAGCTATTAGAGAAAATTTTTAAGCGGTTTTTAAATATCTCGAATATTGACATCAACGACGATTTATAATAGCATTTTGATTTTCTTAATCTATTACGTGATCTCTTGACCAATCATTGTATAACCTTGTTGAATACTCATTATTATTTAAAATATCTCTTAATTTAAAATAAAATACTAGCTGCACTCCTTCATCGGCGTTAACCGGGATAACGTAAACCAGGATAATTTATGAATGCAAACCAAACATAATTTTATCCTAAATCCCAAATAATACTATTAATTGAATTTAAATTATTTAGAAATATACATTCTTAATTAAAGATGGTTACTAATAATAAACATTTCATCGTTCCAAGAAATAACTGCTGCTTTTCTCAAAATCTAGCGAAGTCTCGACTTTTATTCATAAAAACTGTCGGTACAAATCTTTATTAATCTATTTTAGTTCCTTGCAATAATTAGTGCGACTTTAACAGGAAATCATGCGATTACATCTAGGAAAATACCCAAAGGACCTCAATAGTCAGTTTAATTGGCATAAGTCGCGTTAAGGCGATGAACCTCCGATGATAAAAGCAGTGTTGTGTTATATCTTTCCTCTGGTTCAGCAGACATTAAATACAACCTATTTCAAACAATATCTAGCTCGGCCTATACGTAGATATTTATAGTAGTAATGGTATTGTATTCCAATTAACATCCTTAGTGTTTAAGACTACAGAAAATGTCAACATATGATAAGCACTATGCTACATACGCTTTTAGCTTCATATTATGGTGAGGTCGAGACATGATATGGGGTTTATCGTTTTGTACACTTATCCGTGTTTTACTACAACGACTAACACTTAACCTGGATTTTATTCGTTTGCATAAACGGCGCCCAACATCCTTACTAATATTTGGGTGAGCTGAAATTCTCACAAGGAATTAAACTTAATTGCAATCTTTAAACCTAATTTACATTACGAAGTGATGCTAATAAGAAATATAACTGAACATATGAATATGAATCGTTAAGTAGACATGATTACCAAATTTACTGTGGTGTTATGCCCCTTTTTTACTAGGTTAAACATGCTGAATTTTATCAGCATGCATGGAGAATAAACAAGTTTTAATACCTTAAATTGTTTGGGAGACACATCTTCAACGCATACATCTTTATGTATTTAGTCACTATAATATAGACAAACCGTCTGATCATTTCGACCTAATATCGCGCGAATTACATATTATAAATGTGAGAATGTGTATAAAATTACATATTATAAATGTGAGAATGTGTATAAAATTACATATTATAAATGTGAGAATGCGTACTAAACTGAGAAAATAAGAAGACATCATCACTATAACTTAAAAAAATAGTATTTCTCTGTCTTAAAAAAACAGACTGCTCCATTTATAAATTATATAGTTGTACTAATTTGATGTTTAATCAAGTTTACTGTATTATTTCAGGCTGCTGTACTATCCTTTGAAGGTCAACTCAGAGCGAAATAATTTAGTATAATTATGTTGTTATATGACAACTTTCCGCAAATAAATCCATCTTTTTTGAGGTAGGGTAGGGTAGTATCTCTTTCATTATGTTGCCTTTGGAAGTATGAGAAGTATATCGTAAAAATGAGTCCTAAGTCCCCCGTCTAGTGTAAACGAAATATTTTCTTGCAATTACTGCATTAGTTTGCTTTTAAAAATGTATGCCAGTCTAAATATTTTTGAACGAATAACGAGTTGTTGAAAGAAAAAAAATACTTCACGTCTAAAAAGGGATTTTCTACTTAAAAAATGGTGATTAGACATCACTATCTTTAAAACAACAAAAAGCACAAACGTATCAGATATTATATCTATGTCTTGGTCTCCAGCTTTATTTCTTTGCTTATCTTTTTTGTTAGTAAAAAGGTGCTCATAAGTGTTCCGTTAGTCCTTGCGCGAAAACATGTCTTCACAAAACTACTGTATTTTATATAGTTTAGACATATCTATTATACTACGTTAAGTAACATATTTATTAGCTAGTAAAAAACTCTTGATTTCATGAGTTTATTTTTATATAAAGGAAGTAAATAAATTTTAAAAACTAACGTAAAATATCCTAATTTAATTATACTATAAACAGAAGCAGTTTTTTTCCAAAACGCTTCTGTCTTATAGAAAAACTACTGTTGAATTTATGTATGGGGCTTGCCGCTTGTGCAGAACTTTTAAAATATAATTCTAATGTTAGGCTATATAAAATTGTTTACTTGGATGGGAATCGGCATACTTTCTTCAATAGATTTTTCGTTTATCAATTCCCAATACTCATTGAGGGGCATTTTGATACGAAACCTACGTAAATACATATCCGCCAACACCAAGCAGATTTGTATGAAATTTTAAAATACGACCCAGCAATTTCGGAAGGACATTGAGAAAAGTGACAAGTTAGAAAGTAAAGAGAGAGCATAAGCGAATAAAAATAGTTGAAAAAAGAACTACACTGACGAGTCATAAATATGGCAAAAAGCCGATACTCAAGAAAATTTTGCACATGGAAATGATAAGGAAACCTTAACAGAGACACTCAATATGGTTTCCGTTCTGCTAGATCTACAGCAGATGTGCTTACAGTTATATCTCATAGGATTATCAAATCTCTCGACGGAGGCAACCTTTCTAGGGCAATTGCTCTTGACATATCTAAGGCCTTTGATAGGATATGGCATAAAGGTTTACTTCATAAGATCTCTAGCTATGGTATTGCTGGAAATGTCTTCTCAATTATTAAATGATTTCTTTCTGATAGGTTCATAAGAGTAGTAGTTGAGGTGCAAAAATCAGAAGCTCACAGTATTAATGCCAGTGTCCCTCAGGGGTCACTCCTGGGGCCAACTCTTTTCCTGATCTACATTAATGATCTTCCAAATCACATCCTTACATCATTTGTAGACATTTATGCTGACGACACTACCATTTATGGTAGCACATCTAAGACAGTAAACGACCAAGTTCTCTCCAATTCTTTCTCCTCTGATCTTGAGCACGTAGTACAATGGGGAAAGGAGTGGCTGGTTACTTTTAATGCATCTAAAACCAAGCTTTTCTCTTTACATCATCAACATTCTGATTCACATCTCGCATCAATTGAAATGAATGGCCCTCGTCTTCAGGAGGCCTCTAGTTTTGACAAGCTTCTGGGCTTGACCTTTACTCCTGATCTTAAATGGAACACGTACATCAAATCTGTTGCCAAGGCCACTGGAAAAATAGTGGGATCTTTCTATCAATCCGGTAAATATCTCATTGATGATGCTATTCTCTATCTATATAAGAGCCAGGTACGTCCAAGGATGGAATATTGTTGCCACATCTGGGCAGGAGCTGCTAGAAAGGACTTGCCCTGCCTTGATAGAGTTCAAAATAGACTTCGTAGCCTCGTAGGAGATGCCCTTTTCTCTTCCTTGTAACCTCTATCTCACAGAAGAGATGTTGCGAGTTTGTCTCTGATGTATCGCTATTTTCATGGAAAGTGTTCGACTGAGCTTCAATCTATGGTCCCCCCTCGCTAAACTTTCACAAGAAACACTCGTTTAGCTGTAAACACTATCAATAATTCCCCCCACTCTTTATCTGTGCCTAAACCTAAACGTAGATTCCATGAACAAAGCTTCTTTCTTAGAACTGCAAGCCTGTGGAATTGTCTTCCGTTTTTCTGCTTTCCGGCTGACTACAATATGGTTGTGTTCAAGTCTAACGTAAATAAGTTCTTGATGAGCCGTTCTATATAAGTTATCAAATTTACCAACTTTTCATTACTAATGATTACTATATTGTCCAATTTCTACTGTACACTCTTTAACCCTTATCCTTGAGTGACCTCTTGGCCTTGATAAGTGGTGGTGCCTATGTAAAAAAAAAAAATCTCTTATACTAGCCACATAATATAGCGCGATTAAAGGAAACTACATCGAACAAAGAAATTATAAACACATAATAGCAGCAAACGCAGGCTCTGCGAACAACGAGACGAAACAATAAACCATATAATAAGGTATTGCAGTAAACTAAATTCAGGTATAGATAAAATCGAGGGAGGAATGCAGTACACTAGGAATTATGCAAGCAATTGCATCTTGAGCATCCAGAAAAATGGCATAAATACATACCATCAGCAGTACGTTAACATGGAAATCACAAAAAACATATTGATAATGGGCATACAAACAGATAAACATATTACAGCAATGCAATCAGATTCCATGAGAGTTTACAAGGAAAAAAGATTTCTGATTCTCTCGGCCCAGCAGACAAGATGGTTAAGAAAATAGAGAAGCGGACCACATAGACGAAACTGGCCAGAAAACTGAAAGGAATATGAAAAATGAATGAAGTTGAGATAACATCAATGTAATATGACCACTAGAACCAATCCGGACAAACTTCGAAAATAAATGTAAGTGATTCGAATCAGGATTGCTGAGAAAATACAAGGGATAATAATGAAAATATCTAAATATAAAGCCTAAACCTTAAAAGAAGCGTTTAATATGCATGAGTTGGAAACGCTACCGCAAACCGCATATATAGAAAGTGCAACAGAAGTAAAAAATTAAAAAAAATCAACACCTCATGAAAACAATAAAAATGAAACCATATCAGTTTACCTCCCTCTCAGTGCATTATATATATATATATATATATATATATATATATATATATATATATATATATATATATATATATATATATATATAATGATTTTCCACAGACGAACCAATGCCACAGCCCACAAGAGCCAAGAAAGCCAACAAACCGGAAGCCCAAGACTCGAGTTTCGCCCTCATTTGGGCTTATCAGTTAGACATATCCGCGCTCAGGATTTGAAACTCGAACTTCTTGCGTGCTAGGCAAGCACTCTTCAAACTGATCAAATACGCCACACACACAAGAATCAATTTACACAGATCAAGCAACCCGCTGCAGAGGTCCGACAGTGGAAGGAACCTACCTCATATCGAACAAGGACGAGTTATCAAACCAGCTTTAACCCAAGCCGACGTCTCACCAGTAGGAATTTTATATCCTTAGTCACTTCACTCGCTTTTTGATTTCAAATAAATGCGAGAAAAGGAGGTGTCTAAAATGTAATTGTTATATAGTTGACAATCAATTTACAGTTCTGAAAATAAGAGATAGAATTATATAAGAAAAAAATTACGATGATCATATGCTTGCGCTTTCTCATGATATACATCACTTTGCCAAATATCAAACCATGTTTTAGAATAATTGTTTTTATAAAACGACCGGAATTTATTCAACAACCTGATAGTTACGAAATATAAAAAAAATGTGAAAAGAAACAAATTAGTAATGTTCGAACATAGATTTATTTATTTCAGATGTTTATTTTTGTTTCAAATTTTTATCTAAATACAAAATATCAAAACAATACTGAAAAGTATCGAAATTTATCGAACCTTTTAAACCTGGAACTCCGCCCACAAAAGAACTATTGGATAATGAAAGTGTGAAAAGGTATGCATGTTTTTTTTTTACATTTTCTAATTTTCATCATTTCTTACCAGCCGTTGAGAATTTGACCTAGATTGATTATACTTCAGAGAGCGTCCGTCGATAACGATAAAACCGAAGTACTCCTCATAAACCCTACTAATGTATAGATAATAAATAAAATATTCTATATTAGCTCTTGTAGAACTTGTGATTCGGCATATTAATGCATTCGTTCAATAAATGCGCACACACATATGTGTGGGCGTGTATGAGTGTATATATATATATATATATATATATATATATATATATATAAATATATATACATATGGTTGTGTGTGTATGTGTGTGTGTATGTGTGTGTAGGCTGGCTATGTTATGTGTATATATGATAAAAACTGAAATCTACTAATGAATTTCAATTGTGATTCTGTCGTGCAGAAAACTGTAATAAAAGATTTAAAATTAGTCTTGCGTTTTTATAAGATTGGAGTCATTCGTTGCAAACAGTGTGACGATTTAGACGATGTCATTCATGGCGTTTGAATGTCTCATGATAAACACATTAATGTGTAAAATACAATTTCCTCCGGTTCCTCGTTTAATTTAAAAAATCATCCATTTGCCTTCACTCAATTAATAAGGTTAAAATGACCGTTCATTTCGTTTCCGCGGACATTTCTCCCAGATAAAGGATATAACTTGATTAAAATAGTGACAATGAGAGTTGTCGACCCTGAATAGATAATTGCATATTAAGAGAACGAGAATCTAAACCAATCATCGTAATACGTCAAACATGTATGATAATCTCGTCATGTGTTATGTTTACATTTTTAAACTCCAAAATAGCATAAACTGGCAAAGGTGGTTTATAACAGCGATTAATATATTTCTGTTGTGATGTGATTTAATAGAAAAACAGTTTATTTGAACAGCAGCTTCATTCTTTAATTAAATGTCAGTGTATATTAACTTGCATACACGAGCCGAAAGACACGGTATATTATATCAATAGAAGGTTCTTTGATATAACATGGTGCGACAGAAACGAATGTATGTTTAAAGCATAATTGAATGTATGTTTAAAGCATACTTGACTTCCATTTAAAACTCAAATTAAAGTCATTATCTCCGCACAAGCATTAAGATCAGGTATATAGAATTAACATTGTGTTCTTTGATATAATAGCTGCGCGGTTGAAATGAATGTTTATGTTTAGTACACAACTATGATTATGATGATACTTGACTTTTGTATTTTATACATTAATTAAGTCATTAGGTATAAAATGTTTTAATAAATCATCGATGAATTTTCTCCAGTGCAATGTAGACTACTATGTATTGAGGAATAAGTCACTACAGAATGGCATGTAGCGTAAGGTCCCCAACTAGAGCTGGCAATTAATTGGTTTGTTTATAAAATTGGGGGTTTCACCGACTTCTATGACGATAAAATGTACTCAGTATCATATAACGACGGGTCTTCTTGTTAGCAGCCAAATATCACAACAGTTAGAAGCTTCGACTGTCGTTTGGGTGGTCGGACTTGAGGAAGTTGCTTATCTAGCCGAACGGATTAGCTTCGAAACAGCGAAACATTACTGTTTTTGAATGACTATAATGCTCCATATATTGGTTTGAGCATATTGGGAAACTTCCAATAGTGTATTAAGCGATGCTCTTTGTATAAACAAATCGAGCTTAGGAATTTGGATGATGTCAAAACATTGTTTATTCATTGCGCGCATAGCAGAATAGCGCAACGTTTAGATGTTCCGACTGCCATTTGGGCGGTCGGGTTTTAATCCTGGCTTAGGTAGTAGGTTGTCTAGCCGCACTGATGAGATGTGAAACAGCAACACAGTACATTATGTGGATGACTATATATATGTATATATATATATATATATATATATATATATATATATATATTAGGCACATATATATTATATGTATATGTATTACATAAACGTATATATATTATATACGCACGATGAAAGTAAGATACATGAAAATAGTGGATATAAAATATATTTATGCTTAGTACATACATGTGTATTATCGATTATCTTCTTCTGACTGTGCTCCACTCCACATATTGAGATTTTTATTATCTTGATATGCTTCCATAGAAAAATTTTAACACTTTATTGATCCCCAATTATATTTATGAAGCTGGTGCAAAAATACCGTTTATATATATATATATATATATATATATATATATATATATATATATATATATATATAGTGGAACGTCAAAAACGGCATTCTTTTTTGCACCAACCTAACATGTGCCAACAAGCTAAAATTGCTCCTTTGGCTACTATGCATATAAAGTGCACTTTTATTTAGCTAGCGCAATTACCCCAAAGTAAGGATTATATATATATATATATATATATATATATATATATATATATATATATATATATATATATAGTTGCGTTTTATAAGTATTTTTCTGTCATTTTCTGGAATTTTGTATTAAGCATCCATGATAGGTCTTTGAGACTGACGTCACATATTCAAGTGCAATAATCTTCTTTTTCTTGGTTCTGCAGACTCTTAGAGTAGAGGTGATTTATTAGTTTAGCGTTCTATCAGCTAAATTAGCCTGTGATATGTAACACTGTCGTTTCTTCTAAACTGTTGAATTTTATTAGTGTACATTGAGAAATCTGCGCAGTATAACTTTAAGTTCTACATATTGGTGGCGATTACTAGGTTATAGGTTAAGAAATTCGTAAAAATAGAAAAAACACATTTTTTAAGTAGGGGATCCCTTTCTAATATGAATTTAACTAAAAATTAGCATCAGCTTCAGGCAATTTTGTCGGTAAGTTGAGACATGAAATCGAATAGTTTCTCAATTTTTTTACGAGAAAATTAGATAGGATATTTTCTATATTTCCATTTTTCTTATCAAAATTATGTTTTATGTTTTAATTTTGGGTGGTAACATTTAAAAATTATTCAGCTTTTAGATATTTTGAGAAGGTATTATTTTGATTCGTCAATTACCGACACTTTTATGCTTTATATTAAACGTATAAATTTTGACAACGTAAAAATGACGTAAGCTTTCGTTAACGAGCAACAAATCGCAATCTACATAGTACGATCCCATTTAAAAAATATATATTTTACGCTTTAACCTAACAGTAAACCAAAACTTAAATCAAACATTTGGCCATAGTTATAAGGCTTCACGTTCTTTATATCTTAAAATATTACTTCCTGATTTTTATTTGTTTGTGTTGTGTTATTTTGTATAGGAAAACTATCGTTTTCGTTTTTTACATTGCAAAAAACAAGAAAAGAAGAGAAAAAGGTGCATTTTATGTCAGGAAGTCAGTATCTTCATACGATTTGATCTGGTAGCACTATATCGGTGATGAGGCTATACTTTTTAAACTTAAGTGTTTGTTGATACAACCATAAGGTACAATTTTAACTAGGTGGTAGTGGCTCTTAAGCTTCCACATTGTGATTACATAGAGCATATCTTTTGCATAACATTTACTTACTGGATATACGTTACCATCAATAGATTCTACAAACACAATAATGAGTTTTTATATAACATGACAATGTCAGGAAGATGACATATATCAATGATACAGTAAAGCTCTTTTAAAGTGCTGCTATCACGCCCTATATCGTACTATAGTGTATAACACTACCCCTTGCTTGAAAAATAATCTTTTTTTGGAATCTCACTTGTTTTCTTTTAAATTTTCTTTTCACATCTAGTGTAGTCAGATATGCGTCATAGATGTTTATTTTGACGCGAATGTGGCCAACCCCTATGATGATGTCATCGGCTTAGACAAGATTAATTCTAGTTTGACATGAAGATTAATTTTGGTTTCACGGATGCGCATGGCCTGTGCCCTTAACAAACGAGCGTTTGTATTTTATGTTCCTCGATTTATTTAAAAAAAATACTTTATATCTTTTGAAAAAACCTATTGCAGTTCTTACGTAATTTTTAGATACCAGAGAATTTAGTTTACATGTTTTATCATTTCTTATTCCTGAGTAAACTAGAACATTCGAACTGGGTCAGTCTTGGGACCACGTAGACAACATAAACCAGAATTTACGTCTTTCCTAGACTGGTGTTATCATTTCGATAAAAATAAACGTCTTGTTTTGTTTACGAAAAATTATAAACACAGACAGGTTATAGCAAATAAGACGTGTGGAAGAAGCAGTCGATATCTTCGGCGACAATGAACTTATACTTAGATTTAGTATAGAGTTGAATACACTATATGAAAACGGTAATTATTAATCCTAAATTATATATATATATATGTATATATATATATATATATATATATATATATATATATATATATATATATATATATATATACAGGGTGTTTCAAAAGTCTTTGGAACATAACGATTTTTAATAACTCAAAAACTATTAGGAGTTGAAAAATGAAATTGGTACCGTTGGAAAGGTTAAAGTTTCAAGTTTTGTGGGGAATCTTCAAAGTTGGTCAATATGAGCAATATTCGTCACACAGCAGACATCTAGTTGAAAGTCCATTTCCTGCCAAACCTGTTCCAGCATCTTGACGTCAATGGTTCCCACAACTGCCGTTACTCGATTCTTTAGTTCGTCAATATCTCTTGGAAGGGGCAGCAGATAGACTTGTTGCTTGACAAAGCCCCAAAGGAAAAAGTCACACGGGGTAATATCTGGAGACCTAGGAGGCCAGGGCATGAGAACGTCCTCACCTCGCCCAGATCTCCCAATCCATCTACCAGGCAGCCTTGTGTTAAGAAACTGCCTTACTCTAAGACTCCAGTGTGGTGGTGCACCGTCTTGTTGAAAAATGAAGTCATCAGATTCTGCTTCTTCCAACTGAGCCATTAACCAGTCTTCCACCATGTTGAGATAGGATTCACCAGTGATAGTTGCCTCTTCAAAGAAGAACGGTCCATAGACACCTTTCTTGGAAATTGCACAAAACACGTTCACTTTTGGTGAATCTCGCTCATGCTCAAGAAGTTCATGAGGATTCTCAGTACCCCATATGCGTGTGTTATGCTTGTTAACTTTGCCATTCAGATGGAAGGTCGCCTCATCGCTAAAAACAAGCCGGTCATCAAAGCCGTTATCTTCCAACTTCTCTTGCATTGCAATGCAAAAGTCACGGCGAAGTGGCTTATCAGTGTCCTTCAACTTTTGGACCAACTTGAGCTTGTAAGGTACCATTTGCAGTCGTTTCCTTAAGACACGCCAGGCAGTTGCTAGAGCAAGCTGAAGTTCCCTGCTGGCTCTTCTCACTGATTTACCGGTGCTCCGCTGAAAGGCTGTCCGAACTTGCTCAACTGCATCTTCTGAAGTTAAAGGGCGACCTGTTCGCTTGCTTGGGCACAAACACCCATCTTTCACAAATTTAGCATGCCATCTGACAATGGATTTCCTTTCAGGGGGTTCTTTTTTAAATTTCCTGAAAAATGCACACTGAACACATGTCCACGATTCAGTCTTTGCAAATTGGAGGACGCAAAATGCCTTGTCTTGTTTAGAGAACGCCATTACCGCACCTGGAAAGATAAGACGAAAATCATTAGTATGACCAAAAACTTGATTAAGCAAGCTTGAAAATGACACCAGTTTCATTTTTCTACCTGGAATAGTTCATGAGATATACGCATTTGTAATGTTCCCAAGACTTTTGAAACACCCTGTATATAAAGAACAGTAAGAGTTTTTATCTAAACCTAAATGGAGGAAACTAACAAGTATGCAGTAATAATTAGTATTTCTACACATATAGGCAATATTATGTTTAAGGATCCTTAAATATTTGTGAAAATATGAAGTAGTTGTTAATCTAAATTCATCTAAAATGTGAAGGTAACAGTTTATAATTATTTCTGTCAGAGGTTTTAGACTACTGTGAGTGTAACTTGCTATAGAATTTTACCAAGTACTTTATCCCCTACGACACAAATTCAAGGTTAAATCCTCAGTGCGGGCGATATTAAAAATGTAATGACTTCCACAGAGGCATTTATACCGGAACGAGTGCACGCTTCCCCCGTTGATTAGTTTAATTGTTTGGTCAAACATTTCCTACAGATTCCCGAGTTCGAAAGAAATTTTCTCGAGTTCAACAAAATACACCCCAAGAAAGTCAAAGGGTCCGTCGATTGAAATATTGTACGAATAACACTCTAGTTCAAATCAGTAGTATAAACACTCCAAATAATACAAACAGTTAAGGCGTTGGTTAACACGCCATTCTATTTTTGCAGGTTTAATCTTTACGAAGAGAAAGTATATCTAAGCATTATATAAATTCATACTTTTTTGTGGACTGTCAATATAAGAGCACTCCTTTTCCCTAGATTATATAAAGATTTCAGTCCGAAATTTCATACCGCATTCCTGATTCCGCGTCAAGATTCTCAATTTCAACTAGAAAGTTCTCAAAGCTTTAGGTATATAGCAACTTACACATGTTCGCATAATCCGAAATATATAAATGAAGCCTATTTTTATTCCACCTATTGATAGTAAGGTCGTGTTATATATGGTTCGTGGATTTACTTGAGATAACCTGTTATGATGAACTTCATAAATTGTTCTCTCATCAAAAATCCTAGGATAATATCAACCCGAAAAAGAATGGCAGGTACTGAAATCTGCTCCCATCAATATGGTCCATCTCTAGCGGGGGAATACGGAGGGTTAGGTATATCGTGTAACATGGCTTAAGATCGACAAAACTTGACTGCGACGGTTCGAAATGAGTGCACAGAGAAAAACCGGTTGAATCTTTACAGAATGATAGCCGCTAAACGCACAATTAAGTAAAATTTACTGGGAGTAGTATTACATATGATAGAACTTAGATCAATAGTGTTTAAGTTAACTAGCGTGATTTTTAGAAAAGGTTACATTGAGTGAAAGATTACAGATCTATGAAACAGAATCGTTCACGGGATTGAATAAAAATGAGTTACACAAAGTTGAGCTAAAGAAGCATAGGTCAACCGTGGTTAACACAGCAGAAAGACAATGAGGAATGGTGCCACACTTTTGGGCTGAGAGAAAAGTAAAGTTTTTGATCAAGCTCTTAATAGAAAGCAATGTAAACGAGACCTTTACAATGAAGTAGAAAACTGATAATCTAAGGCGAATGTGACTTTGTTATCTGTCCGTGCGCGTCACTCTTTCCGTTAGGTTGAAAAGTAAAATTTAAGTAAATAACTAGATAATATAACATTACTATCTCTCTTCGGGGTAAATTCTTCAAGTTCAAATTAAAAAAAAAAAAACTTGAAGAATACCAGCGAACTTCTCCGTATGTTACTTTCTTCACGAAAACAGTTTTACTGGTCTGAAGTAAACACACAAGACAGTTGACAGCAAGCAGCCTATGCAATGCAACAAAGAGAAACAACGGCGTTAGGCAAATTATCCACGTATCCACATGGGCATGAATATATAAATAGTTTTATATTTGTCGTTTACTGCTTGAATCATTGACAACCCGATAATAAAAAAAACCTTGGAGATTGCAATGAGTGAAACCTGCGCAATCAGTTTGTAATAGTGAACTTTACATACTTTCCAGGCCATTTACTTAGTTATAACAGCACTGAATCTCTGGCAGGAGGAAACAATGACGATTTACTGATACAACTTTTATTTTAAATCTGGCCATAAAGCAGATATTTCTGCAGGTAGAATAATATTTACTAAATAGTAAAGTTATGCTATAGTTTTTATGCCCCTGTATTCGCATTATCTACACTATATTCTAGTAGTTCCATCTTTAGTTTTTCCGTATGTTACGCTAAGGAAAAAAAAAACGATAACAAATTTTTAAAAGCAAACCTGCTTCTCAAAGGGCAAATTCGCGAAATTTTATTTTTTAAAAACGTACATCTGCCAATCCCAGACAAGAACATTAGAGTGACCTCTCTTTAAAGTAGTCTCGTTTTCGAGTATTAATATAACAAAATATAGTCATTGTAATAATGATGTAAGCAAGCATCTCGGAGTACTTTCGATATGCAGCGATTCTTCCCTGACGAAAGATGTTAGCGAAACATTATGTCTCAAATTCGTAGCAAATAGGGCCAAAATAGTACACTGTCTGCAATGAAGTGCTTGACCCAAGTAGTAAATTAAAATTTGTCTCTTACAATGTGATTTGCTTATTTATAGTCAACTATGTAGCACAATATTATATTCTCAGTATTTATTTGTACTTATTAATTTATCTGATTTGGGTCAGTTTTATATTTTAAATACAATCAATACTATTTTGATAATAGTGTAAATAAACACATTTTCTAAGCGTTATTAATTTTTTCTCTCCCAAGTTATTAGTTTTGAGCTATCCCAGAAAATATATTTGTCAATAAACTATACATCCCAATCGTAAAATTCTGAAGGAACCCTCTAGACTATATTATTTTCCAAAATATACCTATAAAAATATTGCCCCCCCGGTTCTAAGACAGACACATAAAGACCATATCTACTCTTGCATGGGGTGGATCCAGATACTCTAAAATACTGCGAGAAACATTTGCCTTTTTTTATTTAAAATTAAACAGATGGCGCATATATGCATTCTTAGTATTATATTCACCTAAACGTTATTTGTTGTATATAAAACAAATTGCTTTTGGAATTACAGTCTTTATACTAAAAAAACTAGATGGATTTTGCTACATTCTTTGATCCCGTAGTTAATATTCACGTTTTTGCACGTAATCATTAAATGATAATGGTAGCGGTCTACAGTGGATTGCGCCATGATTACGCCATAATTACTTTTTATAAGGACGACCCGTGACTTGAAGTATAATACTGAAACTATGAACATGTTTTATTGTTATTTTGATATTATCATGCCACTATTGTCACTTTATTTGTAAACTAAGGTGGATATATATATATATATATATATATATATATATATATATATATATATATATAAAAGATCTAGAAGTATTTTCTAGGAATGGTGCTCCATAAAAATATAGCTGTTTATAAAAGCCTTTTATTCATACAAACGTTTATGTAAAGTTCATTGCACGTTTCAACTGAGCATTTTTAAAACTGGTATTCTCGATAGAAAACAAAACATATTTTGTTGTTTTTACTTTTCAATTGGCTCAAGGATTCCTGTTGATTAGAGCTACGATTGAAACATCATGATTTGTCGCTAAATATTTGATTAAATAAAATCATAATATATCTGTGTGTGTGTGTGGTTGTATTTTATGTTTCTTTTATCAATAATTTAGGCAATAAACTAGGCATACCTGATGAAAGTGATGTGTAATGGTGTTCGCTGCTTGTAGAATTGGGTTGTGTATGCCCGTATGATGTTGAAAATAATTATATAATTACATTATCTCAGCTACGTGTTTACACTTACTAGTGTACAACAAATCTTTAGATATAGATATTGTCCTTTGAAAATTTAGAAACAAAACAAATTCAGTTAAAAGCCGGAGATGCAATTCATGTTTTAAAATTATTTATTTCAGTGTTAACACAACAATCATGTAAAAAATAAAATACTCTCTGGTATGTTTGCGGGCCAACAAGAAAGTCTGCAAAGTTTATAGAAATACAAATCAGACGTTTATGTTCATAAGATACTATTATCGTTCAGCGTCCTAAAACCTGACATAGTGATAAAGGACAGGGAGCAGAATGACGCAATGTTAGTAGAAGTTAGTGTTCACAATGATGCTGGATAAAACAGAGCCGAAAGGTAAGGATGCCGAAATACGAAGGTAATATGTATGACATGATAAGAAATTGGAATTTAAGGAAGATCTCAATCTTTCCAATAATTATAGGAACAATTGGACTCATGAAAAAGAATTTCAAAACCTAAGTGGCAAATGTACACTGCGAACGAAGTGCAAAAGAGATTTTAAACATTGCATTTTAAGGGACGGACACAAAGTCAAAATGATCTCTCCATTGGACTATATGAGATAGCGGGTGGATGTTGGCCTCCGGTAGGATGCCCATCCTCAGCTTAAGAAAACCTACAAAAAATGAACAAAAAGGAAAAGCACGGAATTCATACGCACACAATGTTTTAATAACAACTTGCTCTCATTTATATAGAAATAACTTCATTATTTTATGCACGCAATATTTGCCTGGTTTTTAAACACTGCTGTTCAAATGTAGACAAAATGCCTGCTTCAATAGCAGCTCCCGATCTGAAATGGAACACATGTATCAAATCCGTTCCCAAGGCTGCTGGGAAAATGGTGGGATCCTTCTACCGCTTCAGTAGATATCTCACTGTTGATGCAATTCTTTACCTATATAAAAGGCAGGTACGCCCATTGATGGAGTACTGTTGCCACATCTAGGCTGGAGCTGCTAGAAGCAGCTTATCCTGCCTTGACAGTGTTCAAAACAGACTTCGTAGCTAAGTGGGAGATGCTCTTTTCTCTTCCCTGCAACCTCTGTCCAACAGAAGAGACGTTGCGAGCCTGTCTCTGCTTTATCATTATTTCCATGGTAGGTGTTCGTCTGAGCTTCAATCTATGGTCGCTTCTCGGCAAAGTTTCACGAAAAGCACTCGTCTAGCCAAAACCACCACCGATAGTTTCCCACACACTTTATCTGTGCCTAAACCTAAACGTAAGTTCCATGAGTAGAGCTTCTTTCTTAGAACAGCACGTCTGTGGAACTCTCTTCCTTTGGCGTACTTCCCAGGTGACTACAATTTGATTATCTTCAAGTGCCATGTAAATAATTTCTTGATGAACCGCGCCCCTATATAATCCACCTTACAACAATCTCAATACCTATGTTAAAACCGCTATAATAATATTGAGTAAGGGATACCCATTAATCCTTATCATCGAGTGGCATCCAGACCTTGATAAGTGGTGATTCTTTTGTAACATAAAAATGCTAAAGCGTTCTGAGTAACAAATCATATATTTTCATACACATATATTCCGCCAGGTCACATTCCTAGATTAATGTTTCTTTCAAGTGAATTGCTAATAGATAAATCGCATAATACCACAATGACAAAATTAAACACAGGATCGTTTTTTTTCTCTATTTCAAATATGCAGTTCCTTAAATGTTATATTTTTGATTAGAAGTTTTATGTGTAAAACAATTATCAATTCTTTGATTGGGAAGATAAGGGTCAACACTTTTTTTCATAACTCAAGAAGAATGTTGTTTAGTTGCTTCCCGAACGGTAAAATTAAACTCAGGTTACGTTTAAACCAGGACCAAACTCAAAGAAAACCAACCTGCATCCTCCCCTGAGGCTTGAATTTACTAATATCTGCGAGCTTAGAACTAACTTAGATGAAGTTGAGTCATTTCTCCTTATAAACACCCCGGATATCTTAGCATTAAGTGAAACTAACCTTCACTCCTCCATTCCATCTAACCACTTCACCATGTCTGGTTATCTCGCACTCTACCGTAAGGACTCGGACAGACATATGCGTGGGCTTGGAGTCTATAGTCGTAACACCCTCCCCCTGACTAGAGAAACAAAATTAAAATCAGAGGGGCATGCCTTTATGTGCTTCAGACTAAATATGCAACACAATATTAGCTACTTGTATTTTCTCTACCGCTCTCCCTCAAGCCAAGACTGTACCCTAATAAACAAAGTCTCAGACAGCATAGATATAGCACTCTCCCTCGATACTAGCGCACAAATACATGTATTTGGTGACTTCAATGTCCACAACAGTAACTGGCTAGGATTCTCTAATCACACAGACGTAGTTGGTAGCGCAACACATAGCTTCTCTATATCCCATTCCCTATCACAGTTGGTTACATTTCCGACGTTTCCCAGACCAACATGCCTCACTTCTAGATCTCTTTCTGACAATGGTTCCCGATGACTGTACAACAAATGGCCACATCCCACTCGGGAATTCTGATCAGCTGTGATAATGGAAAAAATCAGCCTAAATTCTCGCCCTAAAACTGAAGACCCACTACTCAAAACAACGAGGTATTACAAAAAGGCTGATTGGGAAGCCATGAGGGAGCTCATCAGAGATGCCCGATGGCAAAATATATTTACTCTTCCAGCGGAACAGTGTGCAAATGAGACCACTGAATGGTTCAAAACTGCTATTGAAGCACCTGTTCCCGCACAGAAATTCTATAGCAAGCCCCACTCTCCCCAATGGTTTACTTCTGCTTGTGCAGCTGCCCTTTGTCAAAGGTAGCATGCGTTCCGCAGATTCAACCGACATAAGTACAGTTCAAATAAACAGAAGTTTATAGAAGTTAGAATAATTGTAAGAGAGTGTATAGAGACAGCTGAGGCAGATTACTCTGAAACCACCAGAAAGCGCATCGAAGCACAGAGATTAGGATCCCGAGATTTTTGGAAAATCTACAATAGCGTAGTAAATAATGGACAGCCAACTATTCCCCCACTATCAAACAATCATGACGTTGCTTGCACGGCAACTGACAAGGTTAATCTGCTTGCCAGTCAGTTTGCCTCAAACTCTACACTGAACTCGGTCCACCACTCACTCCCTGATTTTCCTCTGCCAACAGACGCCACACTAGACGATTTGAACATCATCCCTTCTCAGGTACATGCTATTATAAAAACCTAGACACCTAAAAAATATGTGGACCAGATCTCATCCCGGCTGTGCTATTAAAAATGCTCCGCCGAGGTTGCTCCAGTTCTGTCCAAACTTTACAATAAATGCCTTACCGAATCTTGCTTTCCCGACTGCTGGAAAACCGCCTCTGTGGTACCAGTCTTCAAGAATTCTGGTGAAAGAATTGACCGACAAAATTATTGCCCCATTAGCCTCCTCCCGCTTTTCGCCAAAATATTTGAGTCCTTAGTTAATCAAGCACCTAACAGCTGCTAAACTCATGACTGACAAACAATATGGATTCAGGCAAGCTCGTTCAACAGTATATATCTTAACTGTAGTTTCTGAACGTATATACCGTTCATTGGACAAAACAGGGGAGGGTAGAGCGGTAGCCCTTGATATATCTAAGGCTTTTGACAGGATATGGCCCCATGATCTTCTAAGGAAAATTAGATCATATGAAATCACTGGAAGAATTCATAATGTAATTAAATCCTTCTTAAGTAATAGAAAAATCCAAGTTGTCCTCGACGGTCGTACATCTAAACAATATGACATAAATGCGAGAGTACCTCAGGGGTCTATCCTTGGACCTCTATTATTCCTGATATTCATAAATGACCTCCCTGATAAAAGTGTTTCGGAGATGTGTATATTTGCCGATGACACCACTCTCTATAACAGATATGAAGAGAAAACAAATGAACACATGTCCAAGGAAATGGCAGACACACTAGAGGGTGACCTTCAATCTGTAGTTGAATGGGGACAAAAATGGTTGGTCACATTCAATGCTGCTAAGACTAAGCTTGTTTCCTTCAAAAACTACAAGAAACCTTCTCTACCACCAATAGCAATGGCCAAGAACACATTGCCTGAAAGTACTTCTTTTAAACTCCTCGGCCTAACGTTTACAGGGAATATGAACTGGAATAGATACATTGAGAGCATTGCCAAGGCTGCTGCAAGGAAGGTTGGCTCCCTCTACCGTGCTAGAAAACAACTTACGCCTGACAGTATCCTATACCTCTATAAGGCCACCATTCGCCCATGTATGGAGTACTGTTGTCACATCTGGTGTGGTGCATCTGCTGCTTGTCTCTCGCTTCTGGACAAGGTTCAAAAGAGAGTCGCCAACCTGATAGGTCCTGCACTGTCATCTAGGCTTCAGCCTCTGTCCCATCGACGAGATGTTGCATCCCTCTGCCTGTTCTACAAATACTTTACTTGTGAATGCTCTGACGAACTGCAAACACTTGTACCTCTCCGACGTAACTACCCCCGAAAAACCCGACGAGCTACTTAGTCTCATCACTTTACAGTTGAGATCCCTAGGTGCAAGAAAGCCTTTTACTCCAATAGTTTCTTCCCCAGAACTGCGGGTCTTTGGAACTCCCCTCCGATATGCAGAAGTTCAAGTGTAATGTTAACAAACATCTTTCAACTAATCTCCCTTCATAATGACCCCGCTAATTAAGTCCCTAATAGTAGCCCCCTGCTTCAAAGTCGCACTGTGCCTTTTTTTGGGGTGAAAATTGAAAAAAAAGGTCCATTATATATTACGAACTCTTTAGACTAACAAATAATTACTAAATCGTAATCACTCCTGTCAAATACTTTTACTGATAAAGGACTTTAGACAAAAGGCAATAACCCCTGTCAAACATTAACTGAAAAATAATAAATTTCCGTCACAGCTGAAAATACATTATATCTTGAGAGTGTCATGAATTAGAACAGATAAAAATTGTTATCCTTACCCGAAGTTAACATCTAGTCGATCATTTAATCACTACCGTTAGGCCTCATATATATTTGTGGCATTTATTATTTTCTTAAAATATGTGTTTAAACAATTGCCTGGTGATTTTGAAAAAAAAGGCGGATAAGAATAGCTGGAATATAAATCATTTAGTGTATGATGTATTACAAAATTCTGATTAAATTTCATTAAAGTCCATCAAACCTCGTAGTAATGTTACGTAAGGTGTCTCCAATGTAAGTTTTTTTTTATTTGAACCGACAAATAAACTGCGTTTTGCTTATAACGATAAATAGGGTTGATTAATACACAGTTTGAAGGGGAAAATAATCGTATATATATACACACACACACATACATACACACACACACACATATATATATATATATATATATATATATATATGCTGTGAAGACGCCCACTAATTACCATAGGTGGGTGAGTGAGATATATAAAGGTATCAACCACCAATACCGGGAGAGTTCTGCAACGATCGCCAAATAGGCAAGACGCCTATGTTGCCTCCAGTAAGACATGCACACGCCAGCTGCCGAAATATCCCCAACTGAAGTATATCTGAAGACATGTAAATATGTATATAACTTCTCTTCTTAATATATTATTGCTATACGTTTACTTTCCGTGTTCTTGTTAATTAGTTGTGCAGACACAGCAGTGGCGAGGTGAATTCGAAAAATCACTTACGCGATACAAAATCCACTATTAATCACAACAGTGGCGTCGAGAATTCGAAAAAAAAGACTTACGCAGGATAAAATCCACTATTAAACACAACAGTGGCGTCGAGAATTCGAAAAAAAGACTTACGCAGGATAAAATCCACTATTAAACACAACAGTGGCGTCGAGAATTTGAAAAAAGACTAATGCAGCATAACATCCCCTTTTAAACAAACAGTGGCCTCGAGAATTCGAAAAAAAAAGACTTACGCGGGAAAATCCACTACTAAACTCAACAGCGGTGTACGAAAAATACTTGCTCGAGAAAGATTGAAAAAAAAAACGTACTCGAAGAAAAAAAGTCTACTGTTGAACACAACAGTAACATAGAGGACTTTGAAAATAATTTACTCGGGAATTCACTGGTAGACACAGCAACAGTATTCGAAAAATAATGTACGCGGAGAGTTATCACTGTCGAAAATACAAAGAAAAACAAACGAATGTAACTACAAACGAGATATTCTAACACTGGATACTTGAAAGCAACATACCAATAAACATACCAAAGTGACTACGAAAGTCAAAGAAAAAAAGGTGTTTTAGCTAGTACACCGTAAACTAAATTATGCAAATCATCTTGAAGGAGAAAAGTGATTTTTTCAACTGTACCAAGAAGGGATTTTTGTTTTAAATAATTCTTGTACGTAATAAAAACTTAACGGATCAAGAGAAAAAAATAAAATACATTTTTTATCCCTCAATAGAAAAGGAAAAAATAAAGGTTCAACGCAAAAAATAATATATCGATAAAATTCGGCTGGCACACAAAAAAAGCGAACCTAAAAACGGTTATTCGTAGTTATTGTAAAAAGTGAATTAGTAAAATAGACTGATTTTTCTAATCTTTGAAAAAAAAACAAGATGGAGGAATTTGCTAAAATAATGACATAGTTTATGCAGATTCAGCAGATCCCACAAAAAGAACAGCAAGCGCTACACGCAAAAAGAGACGAAAGACAAAATGAACGACTCATAAAATGCCTAGAAAGGCAGGAAGAAAGGTTCGGCAGATGCAACTTGAACAGAAAGAACTGTTAGAAAGATTAACAACTAATTCTATACAAGAAAGTGAGACAACCTTCTCCAACACAACAATTGCTAACAGCATAAATATGTTCACATACCTACCGGAAGACTAGTAATCTTTTGATGCATACTTCAAGAGGTATGAAGATATTTTCGAAACAGACTACGAAAAGTGGCCGAATTGAAAGAAAGTATGTTTATTACTTCGAAAGCTTGGTACCAGTGAACATTGCAAATTGGTTGATTTCATATTGCCAAGGAGGACGAATCAGTTAGATTTCGCTGAGACCGTTAAGCTTCTTAAGAAGTTATTCGGACCGTACATGTCTCTTTTCCACAAGAGATGATCATATATGAATCTTAAGAAAACCGATGAGCAGGACTACCTGACATACGCGTCAGTAATAAACTAAAAACTGCGACAACTTCAAATTATCGGAACTCACGGTGGACGATTTCAACTGCTTAATCTTTGCACAGGGTCTAGTATCCACAAAAAATCAGAGATCCGAAAACGCGTTCTCTCAAGAGACAGAACAAGGCCTGACATTGCAGAAATTAGCAGAAGATTGCCAAAGGGCAGTATCACTAAAAAAAGATTCCAGAGATATAGAAGAAGCAGGAGTGGCATACATTAGGAAGATTAAAAAAGCCCTTCAGAATCTCAGGACAAAGACATTTTGAGACTAGTCAAAATTCGAAAAAATACTCAAATTATAAATACTCAAATTAAAATAACTACAGAAAACGAAATTACGATAATAGTCATTATAATAACTACAGAAACTGAAATTACGATAATAATCAAAGAAACTATAAAAAGACAGTATCAGGTAATAATTGCAGAAGATGTGATGAAAAACATTTGGAAAAGGATTGTCCTTACAAAAATACCAGGTGCTACAATTGCGATAAAGTTGAACATAAGAGTGTTTGCTGCAGAACAAAAACTAGAGTACACGAAATGAGAACAAACGACAAAGGAAAAGATAATTTATGAAAATATGTAGCAGTTAATATTTTCGACAAACAAGTCGAATTTCAGCTTGACTCTGGATCGAATTTGTCGTTATTAACGACAAATTCGATCCAGAGTCAAGTTGAAATTTCACTTGTCAACACTTGGAAAAAGCTGGGTAAACCGACTCTTCAAACGTCAAGTAAAGGTGCACGAAGAGTGACAAGAGACGAAATAAAATTCGAAGGAGAGGTCATCCTGCCCAATAATTTAAATGGCACAACGATGAAATTGAACATCTTCGTAATTAAAGAAAGCGAGAACTTATTGGGAATTGACTAGATTGAAAAATTCAGTCTTTGGGGTAAACCAATGAACGCTTTTTTTTTAGAAAAATAACCAGTTGCACCCCAACATCAGAAAATATTAAAAACGATCTAAAAAAAAGAAGTTCGCAGAAATATTTACTCCTGGACTGGGAAGATGCAATAAATTTAAGGCATCGTTCGAGCTAAAAAAGGATGCAACACCGGTGTTTAAGAATAAAGGGAACGTACCGTTCGCCAGTTTAGACGAAATAAATAGCGAGCTAGATAGACTAAAAAAAACAGACATCTTATCGAAAATCAAAACTAGCGTCTAAGCAGCCCCTACGGTGTACGTAAAAAAAAAGTCGGAACAAATTCGAGTTCATGCAGACTTTTTTACGGCCCTGTCCAGGCTTATACCAAAAATGGAGGACACCCTTGAAGAGTCAGTAATTGAAGCTATGCGTTCCAATTATGAGGAAAAATCATGGTGGCGAATATAATAAAAGAATTATCAGTCACGTTAACCGATATAAAAAGGGAGGCTGAAAATGACGGTGTCATCACAGACATAAAGAAAAAAATATGGGAAAATGATGAAAAAACACAAAGCATAGTTTCCTTATGCAATGATGTTTTATCATATATTGAAAGAGTTGTTATCTCGAAAACCTTGCAGAAAAAGATCTTACGTGATTTTCATACAGGACACTCGGATATAAATAGGATGAAGGAACTTATGCGGAGTTACGTTTACTGGCGTAACATGGACGTGGATATTGTACTAACATTAAACAAGTGTAAAGGTTGTGCGTTAGCCGTAAAGGCACCACCGATAGCCCATAAACCTTGCAAAAAACTGACCATCCATGATCACGCATTTATGTATAGACTTTGCTGGACCGACCGAAGGACAATACTACCTAATCGGAGTAGATAGCTTTTCCAGATGGTCTGAAGTAAAGCGTTTCTAGAACCCGACGACAAATAACACAATAAGTTTTCTGCATGAAATATTTACACGTTTTGGTGTGCCAAACATTATAAATAATATTTCATATTGAGAGTTTGGTACGATAGATAAACGTATTGGCAACTTGGTGTGCATGATAAAATGTCCAAAATACACAAAAGACATCAAAATCAATTGAGAAAACGTCATGACAAACCTAATGAAAAGGAAGATCCAATTGATATACTATACGAACCGTTTGTTATCGAACCACCACAAACGACATGCAACACGTCACCTGCCGGAATATCTCCAATTAAAGTATATCTGAAGACATGTAAATATGCATATACCTTCTCTTCCTAATATATTATTGTTATACCTTTACTTTCCGTGTTCTTGTTAATTATTTGTACAGACTCAACAATATATATATATAATTATACAACTCAAATGACCTTGTAACGAGTGATGTACACCACCTTCCGGTTTACGACATCCGGTTGCACATGCGCGCATACACATTAACCTATAACAACGTAAACAAATAAACACAAATCGCTTCTTTTGCAGATTTTGACCTGCGCACTGAAATATTAATGTTATTATTTCGAAATTATTATTTAACATGGAAAGAGTGGGGGTGTTTTGCAATTATCCTTTATTACAACTATACTGACGGTATCTTCTTACAACTAAACAACTTTAACCCGTTGACAAACATAAGAACAATTGTAGAAAAGCCAACACTACTACTGCTACTACTCTCTATCCGTCCCTTTCCCTTACTTCCTTCCTTCCTTCTTTTTTTATTTTTGTTTACATTTCTAGATACAAAATAGTTGTGTGAGAACAGTGAATTTGTTGACACATTTATTAATCTGTTTCAATATTAGTTTTATTTTATTTTATTTATTTAGGTAATATTTTTTTGCTTCAGGTTTTCATAATTATTTTTTTATTTTAGATTTTAAGTTTCTATAACTTGGTTGAAGGATTCCAATACGGGTTTTTCTTTCTTATATTTCACATCGGTAGGTCCATGTGTGTGTTTTGCTGCTAAATGACTTTCGTAGGTGTCGATTCGTAGGAAAATCATGTTTAATTTTCGATTTTTGAGCGATTATTCGGAAAAATAGATAACTTTACACGAATAGGGAGGATTTGTTTTCATGTTTGAGTGATCCCTTCGTGATTTTTCATTTTAATATACTTTCATAGAAATGTTTCTGTTATATTAAAAAATATTTTTTTTCTTTACATGACAAGTGTCCCGCTCATACATGAATTCCGTAGCTAATATAACATAGTGTCTCAACGGGTCACAAGTGCAACGCTCATACATGAATTCCATAGCTAATATAACATACTGGCCAACGGGTCACGGATAGTCTAGTATATATATATATATATATATATATATATATATATATAGTGGGGATGGTAATTAATAAAAACTGAAGAAAGTGCTCAATACTGTTGTAGAGCAAATATGCGTTTTATTTTTTATTACCGTATCTTTCTGTTAAGTTACATTATTGTTTCGGGTACACGGCCGTTTTTTTTTGCCGTCTGTAGCGTCCTCAGACTTTTACAGAGGGCGCTACAGACGGCCAAAAAACGGCCGTGTAGCCGAAACAATAATGTAACTTAACAGAAAGATACGGTAATAAAAAATAAAACGTATATATATATATACATATATATATATATATATATATATATATATATATGTGTGTGTGTGTGTGTGTGTGTGTGTATAATTATTTTTGGCTATAATAATTAAATACCTACAGACACTAGTGTTTCATTCTTTCGGGAATCTTCAGTGCAGGGTGTCACAATTAATACCAGTCGAACGATTTGAACCCCGCAACACGAGACATTTCTGGCTCGATTAGCGAAGACCTAATCTATATACGTTTTTATTCGATTAGCGAAGACCTAATATATATACGTTTTTATTTTTTAAATCATTTCTCTCCGATAGGCTCATAAGAGTAGTGGTAGATGGACAAAAATCGGAGGCCTGCAATATAAATGCTGGGGTCCCTCAGGGGTCAATCCTGGGCCCAACTCTCTTCCTGATCTACATCAATGACCTCCCTAAACACATACTTAAATCATTCGTTGACATCTATGCTGATGACACGACCATCTACGGCAACCCATCAAAGGCTGTAAATGACAAAGTTCTCTCTGATTCTCTCTCCTCTGATCTCGAGCGCGTGGTTCAGTGGGGGAAGATGTGGCTAGTTACCTTTAATGCATCCAAAACCAAACTCCTATCCTTACATCATCAACGCTCTGATCCCCAGCTGGCATCAATTGTGATGGATGGCTCTCGTCTGGGTGAGGCCCCGTGTTTTGACAAGCTTCTGGGTTTGACCTTTACTCCTGATCTGAAATGGAACACGTACATCAAGTCTGTTGCCAAGGTCGCTGGAAAGATGGTGGGATCCTTCTACCGCTCCAGAAGATATCTCACTACTGATGCAATTCTCTATCTATATAAAAGCCAAGTACATCCAAGGATGGAATACTGTTGCCATATCTGAGCAGGAGCTGCCAAAAACAGCCTATCCTGCCTTGACAGAGTACAAAATAGACTTCGTGGCTTAGTGGGGGGTGCCCTTTTCTCTACCCTGCAACCCCTCTCCTACAGAAGAGACGTTGCGAGCCTATCTTTGTTTTATCGTTATTTTCATGGCAGGTGCTCGTCTGAACTCCAATCACTGGTCCCCCCTCGCCAATCTTTCACGAAAAACAGCCGTCTAGCTGAATCCACTGTGAAAAATTTCCCCCACTCTATATCTGTGCCTAAATCAAAACGCGGATTCCATGAACAAAGCTTCTTTCTTAGAACTGCACACCTGTAGAACTCTGTTCCGTCTGCCTGCTTCCCTCCGGACTACAACTTGGATGTCTTCAAGTCTGATGTTAACAAATTCCTAATGAACCGCCCCCTTAAGTAAACACTCCATCAAATCTCCACACTAACGTAATGTACTTGCAATAACCCTTATCCCTGAGTGGCTTCCGGGCCTTGATAAGTGGTCACACTGTGTAAAAAAAAACAAAAAATCTAATCCATTCGGTTACCATTAACCGCGTGAAATAACGTTGAATTAAAACATCTTAATTTTAAATGTTCATTTACATCAGTGCGAGAGTGATCTAATCGTCATACGATGATCTATGCATAAAAGCTAAATTGACCGACTTTAATTCAACTGAAAGTGCTCAACGATGAGAAACGAATGTCTTGAAGGGGCTGTCAATATATATATATATATATATATATATATATATATATATATATATATATATATATATATATATATATATGTGTTCGTTTTATAGTTTAATTACACATTGTCTCTATTTGGAAATATGAAAATAAAATTTGATTGTACTGTAGGATGTTTTTTCTTCATTTTAAATGGTTTCAGCAGCCAGAAAAAGAACAATCCGCACAAAGTAATATTAAGTTTAGTTGTGATGATATTAACAGCGACTGCGTTCAGCCGGGTGGTTTGTTTGTGTGCATAAATCTCTAACTATTGATGCGGTATTTGTCATAACCTGAGACTTTTTGTGTGACTTTGTCGTGATGTGTTAAATAGGGGAAAAATCATATCCTGCGTTTCTGTTTAACCATTATTAAGAAAGTGAGTTAAGCTTGAGCAGCTTATATGTTTAAAAACAGAACGTTATAGTATTACCAAGGCACAAAACACTAGATAAGTAAATAAAATATATATTTAAGATGATCTCTGCAGAAAAACCATAGAGCCAATGTATGTAAGTAGCTTATAGCACACTTCAATGTAATAAATTAGCGTACAGTATATGTTTAATGGATGGATTCTGACATGAAAAATAGAAATATTTCCCTCTTTGTCAAAAACATCGCACATTCAAGATTAAAACTAAAGGAATGGAATTAGGAAAGCGAGAGTAATGAAGATACAGAAAGTAAAACCAAGATCAACTTTCTACTCTCCTCATTTGTTCAATTAATATGATATTTTGATCAGGGATGAAGAAAGAAAATGCAATAGAATAATTTAAAAGTCGATGTGATTCTTGTCATATTTTACCAGAAAAATATTTTGTTTTTACCCTACGTTGTCTGAATGTCTAAACTATTCGCGTTATCGTTTATTGGGTAAACCGATAAAAAAGAAAAGAAAACCCCAAGCAGCAAAGGACATTTTTTCCTCACATGTGATCGTCTTTGATTTCCACCACTCGTTTCTCTCTTCCTTTCCATCTCCAGCTGCTTGCTTTAGCAACCTATTCAATGGAGCGACCTTCCTGAGTTTAAGGAATTCCAGGAAATGAGGACTGTGTGCTCCAGGAAACCATGGGTAGCATGGAAGACTGAGTGTTGCGAAGGTTGAACACCTTGAATAAAATACCTTAAAACAGTGATCAAAGATTTTGATGGCACATTAATGCAGGAATAATGATATATTATTTTTTGATTTTGACAGCAGTGTGATCGTTGTAGGTGATCACGGCATGGGTGGGTTGCCTGCTGGTTTACAGTGTTGTGTGTGTCGGGGAGCATGATATGCATGTATGTGTGTGGTTTATCATATAATAAACAACAAACGAAGTTTTAACTGGATTAAGATCTGGGTCGGGATGAATTTACTATATTAATACGGTTTATGAGATTATATACTCATATAAAGTTTTGTTGTTGACTAAATAGATACTGCTACAGACTATGCGTGCACATACTGACATGAAATTATCTAAAAGATAAAGGTGTAAGAAAATTGTTTTTAGTCACGATTTTATTTCTACGGATATATATGGATTTTTCCAGTGTATCTATGTATGCATCTTTTTTCCATGCCCGATCTCTCTCTCTCTCTCTCTGTCTCTCTCTCTCTCTCTATCTATCTATCTATCTCTCTGTCTCTCTCTCTCTCTTTCTCTCTCTTCGTCAATGTCATTAGCTATTCTGGCAAATAGTCATGGTATTACAGTAAATATTTAGGATGGCAGTAATTAGAGACATGATTAATAATATCATTAGGGTGAGCTCTATATATGACGATGAAATGCGCATCCGTGGATAATAGTATTTTGTAAAAGATTAGAGAGGCTTAATATACAAAATAGAAAGCCAAGAATATAAAGAAGCCTACTCATTCTACTATTTAGAGAATGCTTCATCGCAAATATATCAATGTGCTCAAATGTATTTTTCGATCAAGAGCATATAAACAAAAATAATGTGTACACCTGTGATAAAATATGCATGTACTTTTAGTAAAGTTTAGTGGTTTAACGTTAAACTGCCGAAAAGCCGTAATACATCGAAACGCGCAACAAGGAAAATTATGCATATATATATATATATATATATATATATATATATATATATATATATATATAACTGGCTTGAAGCAGTTGCTTGTCTATCCGAGCAAATGAGCTGTGAAACAGCGAAACAGTACCGCATGTACTATAATGCTCCCTATTTTGGGTAGATCATTTTGGGATGTGATGTAAAAATAGCCATTAGCGTGTTAAGCGACGCTCTTTGTGTAAACAAATCGAGCGGAGGCATTTGGACGGTGTCAAAACATCGTTAATTCATTATCCACACAGAATCAGCCGTATAACGTAATGGTGAGAAGACTTGACTATATATATATATGTATAAATATATATATATATATATATATATATATATATATAGAGAGAGAGAGAGAGAGAGAGAGAGAGAGAGGGAGAGTGAGATTTTGTTTAGTTATCCCTTTTTTATTTGTTCAATATTTTCTGGTGCTTTTTTTGGTATATAGATAAAAGGTTTTAATAAATGTTGCATAGTTAATTTTTCTCTTCGAAGCATGTCGCGATTTATTTTATTTTTTGTCTTTAGTCAAGGCATCGTCCGGAGAATGTAAATTATTGGTTGTGCTGACGAGGGAATAGTGGTTGGTTAGCATTAGTAGTAGAAGTACGGATTATTCCTGCGAGGCTTTTGCGCTCAGTTGGGAGAGAGGGAGTGTCTGGTTTTGAGGTGAGGGAAGAGTTAGAAAGCGGTAGGGGTTACGATAAGCATTTTATATACACATGTATATACATATGTACATATTTTAGTTAAATAAACAAGCATGAATTTATTTATAAAATTATTTAAATCTAATATTTTTTTTCAAAAGTGCTTAGTGCATGGTATAACTTAATGTATATTCATTATATAAGCAATTAAACGACCTACATAAAATTAAATATATGCCAATAATATGTGTACATAATCATAAATCTATAATGAAAAACATCGCAAAAGAGTCAAACAAGGTGATTCAACACAATAATATTTTTTAATAAGTTATAACCCACTGTCCAGCGGCAGATACAGGAACACTCTTTAAATCAACAATAATAAGTGTAAAATGTCATTTTTATTTCTACTTTCAGTTCATAAAAATAGTATCTATTTACCGTTATGAGATCTTTTGCATTTAAACACTGATATGATCCCGCAAAAAGGATATGCATCGTTTGAAGTAGTTTAATGGTCTTACGGCATTTCAAGTACTAATATGATAAATCACCGTACTGAATGTGCAAACCCACATCATATATTATGAAACAGCATAACAAAAAAATAAATTGAAAACTTAAAGATTCTAATATTTTTTATTAGGTTTGTTTTATATCTGTATAACTTAGAAACTGTTCTTATTTTGAGCTTTATTTTCACAACGTTTTAGTCGACTTTAGTAACTTTCGACCTTCTTGAGGAATGTTTCGGCGAAATCGGCAATGTTTTTGTCGAACTCAGGAATTTAGAAGAAGGTCGGAGGTTACATCGACACAAACCTTGGGAAAATAACACTCAAAGGGGTTCTAAGTAATACGAATAACTTATTTTCATCTTAAAAATTCAGAAACGTAATTATATTTTTCATTCATACCAATTTACTGCGATTTGTTCATTATTTACTTGTCTATTTACGTATTCACTAAAATGTATTTACATTCTATTAAGATTTAATTCTTTGTTGTACTTTTTGTGTATTTCTTTACTGTATTACTTAATTATTTATTCAATATTGCATAATTTTATCAAGAAGTTATAATGGTATTTCTAACATATTTAAATTGTGATGTTAAGTAACATTTGATAAAATGATTTTGCCTTTATTTCTTCTGAAGATTGAACTAAATTTTCCTGGTTGTTACTATATTTATCCTATGTAAGTTTTTTAATGTTTACAAATATTCCCTACTTTATCTCTCGGGTGTAACAATTTTTAATGTTAATAGTGAGGACTACTCGTTCATTTCTCATTATGGTAATGAAAACATGTAAGGCTATGCGATGCCAGAGGTAAATCTTTTCTCTAAATGTTTCATTCCAGTACAGACACTTTATAATATCCCTTTATGGACTACATGATTTTGGGTAATGAAGTGTACTGCTTTTGTTGAACGTCCTTGAAGTGCTTTATGGTCCCTGTGGCCGAACTTAAACAATAATGTTAAGCCACGTAAAATCTAAATTTTAAATCATTCTAAACGTGCAAAAGTAAATAACTTACGCAATTACAACTCTGTCCAAACATTTGAATTAATGCTGAGCAGAAATATAATGTCTCCAATTGCCCAATGTCAATAGACAATCGTCGAAGCGTTACCTAACTAATCGAATTTGCCTTTATACTCATCGTTTCCAGTCCAGTATTATGATTAATATAGTTTATCATCGAAATGAGAATCTAATCAACAATTATGAAGGGAGCACTTGGCCTTTAATGAATTGTGCCTTATTAATATAAAACTGCTAAAACAGCGTTTGTTTCTAATACAATGAAAAATCCCGTTCGTGGTTGGAGGTTGGCGTTATGAATACATTTCCTGACAGCTTGTTGATATAAACTGAAACTTTATAATGTTTAGATTGTTATTATTATCATTATTATTATTATTATTAGTAGTAGTAGTAGTAGTAGTATTAGTAATATTATTACTATTAATATCATTATTATTATTATTATTATTATTATTATTATTATTATTATTATTATTATTATGAGAGTCAACTTTATGTAGAGTACTCTCTAAGATCATGCCTTAACATTGTTTGGTTTTCTTTGCAGCTATTCCATGGTTGTAAGATTGCAGGTTTTTTGCAATTCGCGACAATGAGGGCATTAATTCTCAGAAACTGCCTGCCAAGCCGAGAAAGGTTTGGCAGAAAAACACAAGAAACTCATTGCACAAAAGCTAAATTATGCCATTATTGAACCATACATTAGTTAGTCTGCGTTGGCACATCGTTTCCTGGCACATATTAAGGCATAGACGAACAGAGGACACACTGATCCTGATTTTAACCCAGTTTAGATGTTCATGAGAGTCCTGTTAGTCAAGAAGCTCGAATACTACCACTTGGCCATTCTTAAGATGACTGTGATGAAGGGTAGGATATTAATTGAGTATTACTACAACATGGCGCCTGAAAGACAAATACGCTTAAACATGTCTATGTTTTGCTCAGTATAAAAGCGTCTTTAAATTATTTAGTGTTATTGCTTTAGCCTTGCATAAGTTCGAACGGCTATTTTTCCCATCAGAATTAAATAAATTTCTAATTAATGTGTCAATGTTTCATTTGTCTTATCCAAAAAAAGCAATACTTGTGAGATCAGATGAAAAACGAATAAAACATATTTAATTGTTTGCACGTATCTCTTTTTTCGATCGAACATGTCTAGATAAGGTTTTTCACATTAAATATACATTGATCATATATATATATATATATATATATATATATATATATATATATATATATATATATATATATATATATATATGGGGATGCTAGTGTTGTTTGTTATATGGCCGTTTGTTTGTACTGATTTCCTTTGCTTCTCGTTATATCGAGTTTTGGTCGTGCAAGTGTCTGACCTCGACGTTATTGAACTGACTTTTGGACCCGATAGCCATCAAAGCGATGAGTTAGTGCTTTTTCAAATACTTAAATGGGCTTTTATTTGAATTAGTCGAGGCGAAACGCTTAACGAACTGGCGGAAATTGGTCTTTGGATTTAACTTACTTAAGCAACAAGACGGAGGCTGTTCTTCAATAGTAAAAGAGGAATCGAAGGGCAGTCGGTGAAAGACAGCGTTTGGATATGTATAGGCACGTATTTTACAAGTATCGATCAGTCACATGTTGACGCTTTGTGCTTTGATACCAATGGAAAATAAATAGGGAACGTGCCTTTCAATCGAAACGCATGCGCAGTAAATGTACGCTTTTCACTTATCGCTCTATGTCTGTGGTTTCTTTTTTAAAGCTATCTTCATAGGAAATAGCAGACGACCACTTATTTTTGGAATGATTTAGTTGGAATTTGAGATACTCTCAATGCCGTAGTCTAGGTTGTGTTAAAAATCTATTTATCGACTTTTTGTCTTATTTAATATCAATAACGCTATATATATACATATATATATATATATATATTATAATCTTTCTATTATTATTATTATAATTAATTATTATTAATATTATAATGCTATAATATTATTATTATTAATTATTATTAATATTATAATACTATAATATTATTATTATAAATTTTTATTAATATTATGATACTAATTATTAATGAATAATTTATTGTGCTTAGCACTCGATATGGATCTGTGAGTATTAGTATGTTAATTACTATAACATATCAGAATGGATTTGAAATCGGGGTTAATCGCAATATTCCCGAGGCGACAGAAGCAGCCTCCGATGGAGACCATGTTTTTTTTTTATTTCATCAATAAATTTCGTTTAATCGCGTTTTGTGTTTACACACCTCACATTGTTGGATATACTGTGTATCCGATTGACTAAATAAACTATACAAAAATATGTGGTGTCTAAACAGTTGTTTCAGTTCTTACAAACAGAAATACCTCATGAGATTTTCTCTTTTCTAGCTTTATTGCTGCCTAGTCTATTCAGGAATACACGTATGGTTTAACAGACGACGACACAGAATGTTCAGCATTTTTCGTGTTCTATATTTGTGAAGTGATGGAGAAATTACGAAGATTGGACCAAAACCGAAATCCAGGCACAGTAAACCTTTAAATGATATATTAACCTACGTATATTAGCCATAAGTTAGTATATATTATATTTAGCTGAAGTTTCTCGTGTAAACAAATAAGAGACAGAAGGAGGTTCTCAACTAATGAGTAACTATAAAAATTGTACGTTAAAATTACCTTAAAAACGAAAACATACTACATATTTGATACTGTAATATTATAAACATTTATATGGGTGTGAGGTTGCTTGCACGGCAACTGACAAGGCTAATCTGCTTGCCAGTCGGCTTGCCTAAAACTCCACCCTGGATCCGGCACACCACTCTCTCCCCGACTTTCCTTTGCTGACAGGCGCCATACTAGACGAGTTGAAAATCACCCCTTCTTAGGTACATGGTATCATTATATACCTAGACACCTCAAAAGCATTTGGACCCGACCTAATCCCGGCTGTTCTATTAAAAATGCTCTGCTGAGGTTGCTCCAGTTCTCTCCAAACTTTACAATAAATGCCTTTACGAATCTTACTTCCCTGACTGCTGGGAAACCGCTTCTGTAGTACCAGTCTTCAAGAATTCTGGTGAAAGAACTGACCCATTAAATCATCGCCCCATAAGCCCCCTCCCTCTTTTCGCCAAAATATTTGAATCCTTAATTAATCAAACCCTAGTCCAACACCTAACCGCTGCTAAACACCTGGCCGACAAAAATGTGGATTCATGCAAGCCCGTTCCACAGCAGTTATCTTTACTGTAATCTCTGAAGGAATATACCGTTCGCTGGACGAAACATGGGACGGTAGGGCAGTAGCCCTCAATATATAAGACTTTTGACAGGGTATGGCATGATGGTCTTCTAAGGAAAATTAGATCATATGGTATCACTTGAAGAATACATAATGTAATTAAATCCTTCTTAAGTAAGTGAAAAATCCAAGTTGTCCTCGACGGTCATACATCTAAACAATATGATAAAATGCGGGAGTGCCTCAGGGGTCTATCCTTGGACATCTTGGTATTAATAAATGACCTCCCTGATAAAATTGGTTCTGAGATGGGGATATTTGCTGATGACACCACTATGTATAACAGGTATGAAGGGAAAATAAATGAACACATATCCAACGAAATGGCAGACACACTAGAGGATTACCTTCAATCTGTAGTGAAATGGCGACAAAAATGGATGGCCACACACAATGCTGCAGACTAAGCTTGTTTCCTTCAATAACTACAAGAAACCTTCTCTATTACCAATAGCAATGGCCAAGAACGTATTACCTGAAAGTACTTTCTTTAAACTCCTAGGTCTAACGTTTATAGGGAATATGAGCTGGAATAGAGACATTGAGAGCATTGCCAAGCCTGCTGCAAATAAGGTGCGCTCCATCTACCGTGATAGAAAACTACTTCCGCCTAAAAGTATCCTGTACCTCTATAAGGCCACCATTCGCCCATGTATCGAGTAGTGTTGTCACATTTGAGCTGGTGCATCTGCTGCTTGTCGCTCACTCCTGGGCACGGTTCAAAAAGAGTCGCCAACGTGATAGGTTCTGAACTGTCATCTAGGTTTCAGCCTTTGTCCCATCGACGAAATGTAGCATCCCTCTGCCTGTTCTACAAATACTTTACTGGTGAATGCTCTGACAAACTACAAGTACTTGTATCTACTCGACGTGACTACACCCGACAAACCCGACAACCAACTGCGCCACCCCATTACAGTAGAGATCCGTAAGAAAGAAAGCCTTTTACTTCAATAGTTTCTTCCCCAGAATTGCCAAACCTTTTTAACTCCCTTCCGGGATACTATTTCACACTTGTACTGATATGCAGAAGTTCAAGTGTAATGTGAACAAACATATTGCTACTCATATCACTTTATAACGCCCCTACAACTTATGTCCCCGATAGTAGCCCCCTTCTTCAGAGTGGTACCGTGCCTTATTTGGAGTGAAAATTGATTGATTAAAAAACAAAGGTTTTTCGTCTATCACTAGATCTATCAAGCAAGGCAAGATAAGGGGCGATATTTTCATCTATAATTTGATTTTGTATATATATATATATATATATATATATATATATATATATATATATATATATATATATATACTGGTTCAAAGCCTTGATTATCGTAGGACAGTCGAGTTTCGATCATGGCTTCAGGTAGTTGTATTTCTAGCCACACTGATGAGCCGCGATACAGCGAAACAGTACTGTATGTGGATGACTATAATGCTCCTTATGAGTTGAGCATATTGGGAAGTGATACACGATATATTATAGGCGTATTAAGTGATGCCTTTGTGCAAACATATCGAGCTTAGCTATTCGGGCGATGTCAAAGACATCGTTAATTCACTGCCCGCACAGCAACTGCTGATTGGCGTAATGGTTCAAAACCTTGGCTGTCGTATGGGCGGTCAGTTTTCGATCCTGGCTTGATGTAGTTGCCTGTCTAGCCGCACTGATGAGCTGTGATGCAGGGAAACAGTACTATATGTGGATGACTATATATATATATATATATATATATATATATATATATATATATATATATATATATATATATGACAATAGTATACTATTTTTCATTGGAATTCTTCTGAGATGAGTAATGTATATATTTATTTATTTTATTTATTTCCGGACTACTTCCTCCTCTTCTTTCTGTTCTTTCATAACGTTTAGGCCAACGATTCCTCTGCCCTTCATGCTGAGTCTCTTAACTGTATCCTCAAAAATTACTGCCTTCCATAGTTATTGTTTCACTACGTTTTGGTCAATTAATCCTCTGGCTAACTTTGGTAGGATTGAAACCGCTATTGTAAGTCACTGCTCACCTGGAACTGCAGAGATTATACGTCTCTATCCATTGCGCCACGTCCCCACATGTGAGGCGGCAACAACTATCGAAGCTAGGATTACCGAGGGTACAGTTAAGAAACTCAACATTCCTATCACGTGCGGTTTACACCCTGACGAAGGGCAGATAAAAAGTTAACCGAAACGTTATGAAACAACAAGTAAAAGATGAGGAAAATAATCCGCAAATAAATAAATAAATTCATCAATTTATTATTTCAAAAGCATTCCAATAACCAAAATAATACAACATTCAGAAAGGACCCGATGATGGATGAACAGAAAAGAACGAAAAAATAAAACTTGAATATAAAAGGGCAAATACCCCCAACCTTCGGAGCCCGTGCCGCAGTGGATAGAAAAGTTGAATCTCTACAGTTTCGGGTATACACTGACTTGAGATAACGGTTTCAATCCTACCCAAAATTGACAAGAGGCTTAGGAGAGACAACAACTATGAGAGGTAGAAATTACTGTGGATACAGTTGAGAAACACAGCATTCCTATCCCGTCGCAGTCGACCATCAGAAGAACAATTGGTTGAAACGTAGTGAAACAGCAACTAGAAGGCCAGGATAATAGTCCGCATTTAAATAAATAAATATACGAATGTATATATTCCAAATTATAAGATGTTTACTATCTTATCATTTATTTCTTTAAGTACGTTTACATGCACAATTTGTGACAGCACCCATTCCGTAAATCAACATCATTTATGTAAGTATGTCAAGTCTTGACGTTATATGCGTTGTAATTACATAGAGCTTAATAAAGTTAGGGATAAATATAAATAACAGGTGAAATATAAATGAACAAACATACTTCCCCATAGACAAGTAAAAGTAAAAAAAGGTAATCACCCTAAAAGGAAGAATCTTCATTTTACGGGAAAGCAGTAATTATGATACCGCTGACCCATGGACTAGCTCAGAGAGAGAGAATTATACTTGATTCCACCATCAGATTTCGAAACAGTTCTGCACAAACTACGTGACTATTTTTCAAATTTAGGTAATATTTGTCCGGATGATTGCTGATCTATAAAATATACATTGTGTTGCCCGGTGGTTTCTATATTACTTTTCATTCTGGAATTTTTCTATTGTAATAACTTAAATTCTAACTATTCTAACAAGATGTAAGTTTAAATTAAATCAATTTAAACTACTTCTCCCTGTCTTTCACCACTTTTTTTATATTATCCTTATCTGTGCAGCTGAAAGAGTTGAAAACATTTACATATCGGAATCGTCGATAAACAAGAAAGAATTCAATCACGATTTACTTATTGAGGTTGGTTACATTTTCACAATGTTTCTTGCTCGTAGTTTCTGTCTTTCTCCGGATAATTTATTAACACTATAGAACCTTCTGTGAATATTAAAATGTACCCTCAAATCCAATGAAATTGATTAATCTCATTCCGATTTCAATGTTTCACACACACATATATATATATATATATATATATATATATATATATATATATATATATATATATATATATATATATATATATATACAGTGATGATTATATTTATTGGCACGGTAAAATAAAAGTTAAATTTTGTCTAATAAATTCTAAAAAAGGGATTAAATTAAAGAAAATAACAAAGTATATTATGTATTTTTAACTGGCCTTTCCGATGCAGCAATCGGATTTTAGAAAAAATAAATAACAAAGGAACAACAAACATAATTGCAAAAAACCCTTGTTCAAAATTATTGGCACGATTTATTTAATAATCAATTGTATAGCCTTTGGCCTTGATTACCTTCCTCAGTCGCTTTTCATAGTTTACAACCAAGTTGTTGCACTCTTCAGTAGTAATTTTAGCCCACTCTTCCTGACAATAATCCTCCAATTGAATAAGATTCTTAGGCTTCCTTTGCATTACCCTCAATTTTTATGTTCTCCATAAATTTTCAATTGGATTAAGGTCTGGGCTTTGTGATGGCCACTCCAAAACATTAATATGATTGTCCTCAAGCCATTTCTTAGTCAGTTTAGCCGAATGCTTTGGGTCATTATCTTGCATGAATCACCAACGACGACCAAGTGAGAGCTCTTTAGCAGAGTCTTTCAGGTTTTCATCCAATATTTTAACATAATCTTCCTTTTTATGCTACCTGTGACCTTAACAAGTCGCCCTGGTCCAGAGGCAGCAAAGGATCCCCAAAACATCAAACTGCCTCCATCGTGCTTCACTGTGGGTATGGTGTTCTTAGGCAGGAAAGCTTCGCCAGATTTTCTGTAAATATAAGACACTTTATTATGGCCAAATAACTCTATTTTCGTTTCGTCAGTCCATAGAACACGTTTCCAGAATGCAACATCTTTATCAATATGACGTTTTGCAAAGGCTAGCCTTGCTTTCAGGTGCATAGGCTTCAATAAGGGAGTCTTTCTCGGACGACATGCTTTTAAACCAGCTCTCTTCAAAACTCTACCAACTGTATGTCGAGATACATTCACTCCAGAGGTGCTCTGTTCATCAACAATCTCCCCAACAGAGATCCTTGGGTTTTGTTTTACTTGTCGAACAATTTTCCGTTCATCTCTTGGGGAAAGAATCCTTCTTCTCCCTCTACCCTCTAAACTCATAACGTGGCCTTGCGATTTGAACTTGTTTATTATGGCTCTAACAGTGGATTTGGGAAGGTTCTGCTTCTTTGAAATCTTATCATAGCCCTCCCCATTGGTATGGCATGCTACAACAAGCTTCCTGACGTCTTCGCTGTGTTCCTTAGTTTTAACCATGGCGATTGAAAATTATAATTTAGTCACTTATAATAGTTTAAATAAATCGCTATCTAAAAATATCTGAAAAAAATTATTCACTGAATTAGCGTTAAACAAGCATAATATGGCTATAAAAAAGTTCAGAAAGCACGTAAACCGGAAATTGATTGATATTATACTGATACTAAAAGAAAAACAAAGCCGTGCCAATAATTTTGAACAAGGGTTTTTTGCAATTATGTTTGTTGTTCCTTTGTTATTTATTTTTTCTAAAATCCGATTGCTGCATCGGAAAGGCCAGTTAAAAATACATAATATACTTTGTTATTTTCTTTAATTTAATCCCTTTTTTAGAATTTATTAGACAAAATTTAACTTTTATTTTACCGTGCCAATAAATATGATCATCACTGTATATGTCCGGGAAATTTTTGCTTTCTTTCACCTTCAACACTCACTAATTTCTTTTAACATGGAGACTTTTAAAGATTATCGAGTCTGCTGAAAACGAACACAACGTTTAAATTAGGCGTAGACCATTTGTTTTCTTAATATTATGACATATTGTTCAAATGTATCACTTCATAAATGTCAGTGACGCTTGGCGCATTTTACATGAATAGATGTGGTGTGTTTTGTAACACCTGCGCATTATTATTTCCATTTAGAAAAATATGCCCTCCGGTAAAAACATAATGGATTACATTGGCGAATAAGAGCCTTTATATTCAGATAAATACTTGTCTACCCCAAATTTAAATGCGATATTTGTTTTCAGCACAACTCACTACTTATAAAATCGTCAATTTAATGGTGAATGATAAAATGTAAGAAAGTTTTAAAAAATGACATATATGTGTGTGCGTACACACAATTATATATATATATATATATATATATATATGTGTGTGTGTGTGTGCGTGGGTGGGTATATACATATATATATATATATATATATATATATATATATATATATATATATATATATGCATATAGTAATTTATAAAATATATATGGCGATTAAGCTACACTAAATATTCGGCGTTTCATTCACTCTAGGATTCGTCAAATATATATATATATATATATATATATATATATATATATATATATATATATATATATATATATACACCCACCCAGACACACACACACAAAATTATAAATTACTAACTAGCTCTACCTACGTATTGAGCACTTTTGAAGTAAATACTTAAGGTTTACGCATAAATCTATACTTTCGTATATTAATTTTACGTGAGTAAATGAAGTAGTTATATATATATATATATATATATTTATATATATATATACTAGTAAGCAGCTCGACGTTGCCCAATCGTAAAGAAAGTGTATACGTTATACTTAAATTAATAGAGATTTCTTATTTTTATTATGGCGTCAACTCTTTATTAATGATTATATTGCACCCAATATATAATAGGGGCCGCCAGTCTTACAAGATCCTAATATAAGCTTAAATATAATATATATTTTTATGCCGATTTCACAATTATTATGGAGTTAATACTCAATTGTTTGCTATTTTGTAACCAATATAATGTAATGATTTGAAAAGCTTAAAGATTATATGAATTCTGTGTAAACAGCAAGAATTGAAACCTGAATATTTTGAGCTCTTACTTTATTTGACAGCTTCTTACCTTACAATGAATATAAATGTCTAAAAATTAACCGACAGCGAGACAGCGAGACAACACTATATCACATTATATATATATATGTATATATATATATATATATATATATATATATACATATATATATATATATACATATACTATCAGTACTGTTCATAACTTTATGTGCATATGTATATATTAAAAAGTGTGATTATGTACGGTAATGCTTTTCTGAAAGAAGACCAAATATGAATAAGAGTCAGTGTCTCGTTTTAGATGTTATGTTCTTGATTGTCCCGCTATACTAGACATTTTTGGATAAGGAAATTAGTCTGTTTGTTGTTGACTATGTATTAATCCTTTTCAAGACTTCTGCTTTATTATTAATTACTAATATCAGCATAATATATACGGGTGGAATACTAGTCAAAGTGTACATCGGTAATCGATCTGTCGTGATCCATGCAATAAAGATGTGAATATATAAATAAAACCCTAAGTAAATATTGTGTGATGCAACTCGTTTTTCTGCCCTCGTGAAACGTAAAATGGCCGCTGCGTCTTCAATAGATGAAACGATGCACCGGGCGCACTTTTATTTTTGCGAGTTATCTGAAAGGAGGAAACGGACTTTGACGGCGGCGGCCAAGTGTAAAGCCCCCCCTCCTTTTGTAAATATTAATCTGGACGCACTGAAAAGCACGACATTGTTAAAGGGATGAAGTTCAAATAAAGGGGCGGCGAGTTAAATGTGGCTATACATCAAAAAGTAGACCTTTAGCTTGAATATGGGGCTACTGAGGGCGAGGATGTGGACATATATACACACAGAGTAATAGCACGCATTGGTAGACATTTATGCACACTAATGTACACAAATATTCACACAAACATAATATGCAACACATTGGCGAAGATAAACCACATGAGACACACAACAACCAATATACAAATCTACAACCACACACACACACACACACACACACACACACATATATATATATATATATATATATATATATATATATATATATATATATATATATATATATATGCCCACACACAGACTTGCAGAAATATTCGGATACATGAATAAACAAACCTACCAACACATACATATATATAAAAATGGGGAATATGAGCTCAAAAACCGATATACGTATCAATAAATTCGTACGCATAAAACACACGTATGTACATACATGTAGAATAAATAAAACGCATGGATGTATACACAACCTCCTAAATTAACCTTGCATTCATGCAGATGCACTGAGAAAAAAAAACACTCAACATCACCACAGACACATTTACATAAAACAAAACACATTAGGATACACGGACCAACACACATATGCATACATACTCGCATACACACTGAAAGAAAACATATGCCAACCAAGGAAAGCTATTATACATACACCCTACAAATAACAAAACATACATAGACATTAACGCAATATTATTTGAAAAATATACAATGATATAAACAGGCATAAACACAGATGAGCGTGACTGCGACCAGCTGTTGCATGGAGAGCCAATGAAATTTAATGTGTAACCCGAAAACTTTACGACGAGATAAAAACATCACAATAAACAAACAACTTTCTACTAACGCCACAATGCTTAAATCTAGCGATCAAAATATAAAAGATAACCGGAAGTGGTGCTCGGATAAGCAGATTAGCATAAATCACGAGCCAAATCAACCCTGGTAATTCTCGTATTAGTATATTTTAAATTCCTGCATTGTCCAGACTAGATTAGTAAATTAAGTTTCGGTCATTTCCAAGTATAAAAAACATTGTTCCCATTTGACAAACTTACATATATATATATATATATATATATATATATATATATATATATATATATATATATACATACATACATATATATATATATAATGTCTCAAATTTAACCTGATGATTCGATACATAAACTAGCGTACATTACTCAAGCCTTACTAAAGCCGAATATGCATTAATTTCTCTCTTCCTCTCTCTCCCTCTCTCTCTCTCTCTCTCTCTCTCTCTCTCTCTCTATATATATATATATATATATATATATATATATATATATATATAAGGAAAGAAAGGTAAAGGTAAGGAAAGAACTTGACATAATTGATATCATGACCGTCGACTTTCACCTTGCGCGCAGGAAATCTATACTCTGGTGGATTTTGCTTTACGCCTTCAACTTGTTTTGGAGTAGGGTGTGGCTGATGCACTATGAATTTTTATTAGTAGTTTGCTTTAGCGTTATCCTATGAATTGGTAGAAAATTTTTAATACTCTTTTTTTCAGTGTCGATGTTATTGATCTTTTCAATACTCTGCTGATGGCATCGCAAACCTTTCTGCTTGTCTGTTATACCGGTGATTATGATTTGTTTTTGTGAGATGTTCCATGGCCATTGACTCACAGTAGTCCTTAAATTATTATCCTGTGAACATGGTACCATTGTCACTCATTCTTTTTGGTGCACCAACCCCACCAACTACCTAGTCTTACACCTTTATAGTGCTTGCAGCTGAGGTGTTTTATTTATAAATTTCTGGCCGTTTTGACAAACTATCCACGATTACCAGGTGTTAATATCCTTTCAGTTGCTCTGCGTAATCGATATGGATGCGTGACCAGGGTACATCTATTTTAAGCCATGGTTGAGTGCTTATGGGTGGAGCTTTTTTTGTTGCTAGTTGCAACCATTGCATAATTTTACCATTTTTCTATGTCCTGGTCCATTTTAGGCAAGTATCTATATACTCTCATTAGAGTTTGCATTCCGGAAATCCCTGGATAATCTAAACGAAATTCATGCAGCATTTTAATTTGTAACGCTGGCGGTATTACCATTCTATCTGCATCCATAAGTGTTTCTTCAGGTATCTAAAACGGAAATACTTTTAATAATTTATTTCTTCTTTTCGTTTTGCAACACTTGTTTTTAAATCTTGTTAATGTATTTGTCTATTTTCGCTGCTTTATTTATTTCTTTGAGTGTGACAGGTAGTTCTCTTAAAATATTTACTAGTATGTGTGAGCCCCGTTCTATGAAACATACAGGTTTAGAATTGTCCTCACACACATTCAGTTTATATATATATATATATATATATATATATATATATATATATACATATATATACATATATATATATATTATATGTAAGTGTACGAAAATAAAGTTGATCATATACTATGTGTTTGCATGTATTGATTTTTACTTTCTCGTTGAGAACTATGATATCATAATTCGTATTTTAAGTAGAGCCCATTAATGTACACTGAAAACTACATATATGCATGTATCTATGCATATAGATATGTATATATATATGTATATATATATGTATATATATATATCCTATATGTATATATATATATATATATCCTATTAAGAATACACTATAATACTATACGTACACATATTTAAAGCTGCTCAGTTTATGAGGAGTTTTTATCTCACGCTGTGATCTTCTTTTGCAATTTCACTTCCTTTATGAATAGTATTTTCGTTTCGTTGTAGAATAATATCAAACTTTCAAAAAACTTATGTCATCCACTTTCTCCAACGTATATATTTCGATGCTACTTAAAGTCTAGGTACACTGAATAAATTATGAGAAACCTTAACGTCGATAATCTTTTTTATCTGTGGGTATGCTTTCACAATCCATTAAGGATGTTTAATAATGTACAACGTTTTATTAATCCCCTTTCTTATAACACCACTGTTATAGTTCGAACTTTTTCTAGTTTGAAAAATGTTGCTGGATTTACAATATATTTCTTTAAATGTTTTGGTTTAGCATAAACCCATTAAAAACCGCCTATATATCCAAGCAAACATACGTTCTGTCAGGGGCATTGCTGAAGTTTTATACAGACACGAAAATAGTTGCAATAGTATTTTTTTTTTTTTTAGTTCGATTAAATGAAAAAAAAGTTCGACTTGGCCATAAAATAGTAACTTAAATGGATTGCCACGCAACTGTTGTATACATATGTGCTTTTAACGGTCTAATCCCTTCTATGTGTAGGTGTATATAAAATATCAGAAATCTGTGCACGTTGTATTGTTTGTATAAAATAGGCATATTTTACGTTGTGGGGGATCTATGTGACATTGCGGGTGTATATAAAATAATCTTCTAATGAATTTTTGTATACGTGGCCTAATTGAACGTTTGATGATTCTACCCTAAGTGAAGTATATATATATATATATATATATATATATATATATATATATATATATATATATATATATATAGAGAGAGAGAGAGAGAGGGGGAAAGAGAGAGAGAGAGAGAGATGAATTAAAGTATTTATACGAAAGTGCATTTTTACCTAAATGCGTGGTGGCAATAATTTTCCCTTTGACGAATTTGGTACCCCTAAATGGGAAGCGGCATATATACTATTTTTGAAATATAATTTTTCCACTGACACGTGTCGTCCTCCACGACTCATCAGAGTGGGTGAATCTCTCTCTCTCTCTCTCTCTCTCTCTCTATATATATATATATATATATATATATATATATATATATATATATATACAACGAAAAGAAAATATACATATATCTGTACAGTTTATTTTACGACCCGATTACTATCGACTAGGTGTTGCTGCGTATGACGTATTTATGACATACCTTTATAAACTGCGTCGTTGGCCCTTTGTCTTTTGGCTTATCTGGGAATTTAATCTGTTCTTGGATTGAGTTGGAATCTCTTTGACGAAGGCGTTTCAAACGATCGAAGACGATGATTGATTTTATATAAAGATTTTATTTCACTTCCCAGGTGTCGATCGGAAAAAAATGGAAAGTGAGTATCTCTGGCCTCTGGGTTTATCTATCTCCATTTTGAGACACGTCAATTCGCTCCCAGGAGAAGGAGTAACGATCCGTTAACCAATCCGCTCTCTTTGACATCTGAATTTCATCGCAACACTACGGTCAGCAAAACGGAACACCCCAGGTGTCGAGCGGAAAAGAATGGAAAGTGAGTATCTCTGGCCTCTGGGTTTATCTATCTCCATTTTGAGACACGTCAATTCCCTCCCAGAAGAAGGAGTAACGATCCGTTAACCAATCCGCTCTCTTTGACATCTGAATTTCATCGCAACACTACGGCCAGCAAAACGGAACTTGTGACAAACGACATGTCCTTTCGATCAGCTGTTCCAGATCTTCCGGTGCAAACTTATCCAGTTCATCGAGTCTGACATGTTTTGATATGTTTTAATACACTTATCAAAACATAACTCCACATATCTTGTTTACTTCTCCAGTTAATAATACATATACATGAATCGATAGATAGATAGATAGATAGATATGTCCATCGATAATTAGAGCAACTGATAGATAGAAGAAATTACAGAATATTTATTTTTCTGCTCGACCAATTACATAGCAGCAGAACATTTTTGCAAAAAAATCTATAAAGCATCAGCCGAAATCTTGGTTCCATTATCAGAGCTAATTATGTGAGAAATACAAAATCTTGCGAATATTTCGTCCAGAATAAAAAATAAGAACAGAATAAAAACTCACTACGCAGTTTGATTAATGGCATTCTTAGAAATCAACACGGACTTCATGGCGAAGGTGCTTTAATGACTAATACAAAAATATAGACTAATGTGTTGTTCTAACTGGAGCCTGCTGATAGAAAGTGTGGTTATTTTAGTATTTCAATAGTGTATTCAGATTAAAATGACATATTTGCTCTTAATATAAAGCATAGAAAATATATAAAATAGTATAAATAACAATGTCTACCATTTTTACTGCATTCAATAAGCAATTATAAAATATTGTAAAAATATTACGAAAACTTTTACATTTGGACACAATGTACAAGACTAAATGTTTCCACTGCCCATTTTTAATTAGGAAATCGCGCTAAAAGGATCCTGCTCTATATGAAATTATATTATAATAAAACCAAGTATTTTGGTGCAGTTTCACTTTGAAGTAAATGAAGCTCTTATGTAGCGGCACAATAATTTGGTTATAAAGTAATGGTTTCTCGGTCCGTGTCCAATGGTTATACACTTCTTGTGAAGGTTTAATTGTTAATTTGACTGCAATATCCATTTCATAAAAGATTCCAAAATTGTATTTATGTTCAAAAATCCAATTTCGTGTGAAAACAATGAGAGTTTATTACTATGGAAACACAAAATTGATGGCTGTAATTTGTTTTCATCTCTTCTCTGTTGCTTCGCTTCTTCTGAAACGAAATAGAATAGTTATATTCTAAAATTACATATATTTCTGTAAATATGAAGTTAGATCGTGTATTTTATATATCTGTATACACATCTGTATACACATTTCGCTCTTAATATAATTAACCGATCATTATCAATTTCCGAATGTAGTTGATGTCTGTCTGGAGTGATTATGTGGCGTTTATTTAGTATAATTTTATCTATGAAGAGAGAGAAGAGAGAAAGCAGGGCTGCTATCCATTCATGAACATTTTCCTTTCCTGTGCCAGATAAACGCGCAATAATGTATACATTAATAAATATTGTAACATTTTGAGCATTTGATAGGGATTTTCATTGCATACTATTGACACACTCTATTTGAAAATAAAATGTAAGGGTGTGTCGGTTCTTAGCCATAGTCTTTAGAAACTAAGTAAGCAATGTTTCCCACGATTTAAATTTCTTCTTACCAATTCCAAACTTTAATCTTTACTGCGTGGAAGATTTCTGACCCATGCTCGTTTGGTTTAAATACTCTTAATAGGACACAATAATGGTGGCAAAATAATGATGCAAAATGATGCAAAACCCATTAATTTGAAATAATTATTATTCCTTTAATTCATAGGTAAATTAATATTCGAAGTAAAGTTAGTTGAATTCTGTTACATTTACATAATTACTAATTAGGATAATACATGATGACTAATATATACCAAATAGATCCTCTGTCATGTCTTACTATTGTATACTTTTTTTAAAGAGAAGATATTACCTGTTTGTCTCATGCAATAATCTATCGACAAAGACTGGTACACGCAATGCTGGCAAACTACTTGATAGTTTCTTTGCGATCAATTTGAAAGCTTCGTATTTTTTCTAGTGGATATAGGAATTTTCAGTGGAAGAAACAAAACTGTCAACTTAGTCCTGAGATTAATGCTTCGCTTTATGCAAGTGACATGCCGACCTGCATACCTTCTAGAGTATAGGACGAAATATGAACGTGTGTTTTTACGTATATGTTAATTCGAAATAAATGTCACGATTCAAATTTCTAACCCATTTAACATGACGGTTATTGCGTTCTTTTATTATTCAAGAGACTAGGGTTCTACTGTAGGTCGAGTGATACCAATGACTTGAATTGTAATTCATACTCCTTTATTAAACATTCAATAGTATTACTTAGGATACCGGGTAAGTCTATTAAGCATGCGTGTTGGGGGCAGGATGGTCTGCTGTGTTATAGACGAAAAGCAAAAGGTCGCATAATGATGACGAAAACATACCGTTATATATCAGCGAAAGAAATGCAATTTATTTACATAAATATACATGACGAAGCGATAGAAAGAATGAGAGTTCGTTAGAATAAGAGTTCGATTGGATGACTGGCTAGTCAGGGTGCTGTGGTGGCTCATACCACCTGAGCGGTGTTTGTTACATCTTGACTGCTTGAAGGTCCAGCGCAAAAGAGAAAGACATATGGGGAACAGGAAGTGACGTACCTTGGCCGCTCTTCTGAGTTAAAGGGCGACAATCGAGTTAGGCTGGGAATTTTCAACTCCCACATGTGTAAGAAAGTGGCCACTTTCCAATATTCCGGTATAGTAGATAATTAAAAGTGGGCCTTCGTGTTACCTTCGAATATAATCGACCATTTTATTTTAATTGAAAATTAAAATGAGGATGTGTGATTAGTTTGATAAAGAGTATTATCAAAGTAAGACATATTTATGTTTTAAAAGGCTGAATCATTTAAATCGACTTCTTATATTGTTGTTTTTTGTAAACCTAGTCTTAATATTTCTCAAGTTTTACAATTATGAATAAAATACACCCATGAGCGAATATGATATTTAAAAATAAGGTAAACGCTTTAGCGTTTTTGTGATATGATATATTAATCTTTAGGAAATAAATCTTAAAATCTTGCCACAATCGTTAGTACGACACCTTAGTAAAAATGTTAAGGAGGTGGAGATTTTATTTTTTTTATTTTAAACAATAATTCGGTTAATAACGTTTTTGACCTTGGTCTTATTTTTTGTGGAAATTATTTTAGGACATAAACAAATATAGACAATATGGGTTCTGTGTTGTAACTATTAAGGCATTAGACTATAATACATATGATGTAAGGTTCAATTCCAAGAAACAGTCAAGCTACACTGACGAGAAGTAGCAGCTCAAAACATGCGTGTCAATAGATTACTGTTTTATAAGTAAAATAAATATAATAAATAACTAAATATTTGTTTTCGTCAAATATATATATATATATATATATATATATATATATATATATATATATAATAAAAATATTCTATTTACGGAAGGGATATTCAAGGTTATAGACGTAATTAACCGTGTTATCGTTTACAAATAAAAAAAACTACATATTTGTACATTAATACATATGCATATATATATATATATATATATATATATATATATAGTAGAAATAGAAATATGTACACATAATTGTATATATATATATATATATATATATATATATATATACATATATGCAATTATGTGTACATATTTCTATTTCTACTATTATATGAAATGTACTTCGTCGATGTGTGTAAGTTTGTTCCCTATAGACTCCGCTATGCCGTTTGTTATGAAATTTCATATTATGTACCTATCAGTGTTCTTAGAGAAATTTTGAATCAGAAGGATTAAGATGAGTATGATGAAAGAAGGAATGTGTGATTCTGAACAAAGTTAACACCTTTTTGAGCCAAAAATAACAAGTGCATTAGAGAACATTTATAACAACACAAATTTATAACATCACAAATGTATAATAACACAAATGTATAACAACACAAATTTATAACAACACAAATTTATAACAACACAAGCTTACAGACACATTATATTAAATCAAAAGTAGGTATTTTGATACAACAGCGTGCGTTTGAAATAAATGTTTTTGTTTAAAACAAAATTAAACTATGACTTTTTCATTTTAAACTGAAATTCAACCCATGATCACTGCACAATCAGGATTGTCAGCCATCTAAAATCAAGAGAAGGGACTTTGGCATGACTGAACAGTTTTCAAAATGAATGTTTTCTGTTTACAAAAGAATTAAACCATGATGCTTTATCATTAACAACTTTAATTGAAACGATTATATACAAAAGAAAATATTAAAGTAAACTGAAGTTTCTATAGAGTGCAATTTCATCTACAAGGTATTGTCACTACCGGAAGTCATGTGAAGCTTCCTCCCTGTTCAGTCTCCAACGAGAGCAGGCAATAAATCGATTTGATTGAAAAATAGACGATTTCACCAAGACCGATGACAATAAAATTTGGGAGTGTGAAACATTCGTTGATCATTATTCAATCTCGGTCAACGTCGTGTCTTTCGATAAGTATACATGCATATATATGTATAGCATTAATAAATTCTCACAAATAGCCTTTCATCGTTACTGAGGTTCATTAGTGTGGCTGATTATTGTAGAAATTGAAACCCCGACTACAGATTCTGTATAGATGAATTCATATTTTAATTTGAATCTACAAAATAACGCCAAATTCTTACACGACTGAACAATATAACATTTCTCTTAATAGACGTATATGATAATATCTTCATAATCCTGAAGAAAATGTTGGTTAAAAGCCAAGAAGCAAAACTTTTCATTTGAATACGAATATGAAAGAAATTATAATCGGGGTTGTAGTTAAAAGCGTAATTTTAATAAAAGATGCCAACTTGTAGTCAGCACGATTTGACAAACAATGAAGCGATGATGATTCCGAAAGAGATTGTCGGTTTTGTGTCTGACAGGTCCAAGTCTTTTGGATATCACGAGTGCAGACATATATTCGTTTATAGAAGACAGAACTTCTGTCAATTCACTAAGTCATATGATTTCAGTAACTTCTTTTCATTCACGTTCTTGGCTAGATAATGATAGTGTTATTTAGAAATTCTCTAGATGACGTATGTGATGAAGGGATGACGGTATGTAAACTATCGTTTCTCATTTTATGCCGAGATTATACATGCATGCTATAGCATTGTTCGTAATTTCATTTGTTTCAAGCCCACTTTTCTCTGGACGAACAGCTCAGTTATAACAGCTTTTTATTGATTTACTAGCTGGGCAAACAGTTTTACCGGCCGTGAAATACGCTTCAATAATATATTTTAATTTAAGTAGAGTTCGTATTTATTATTATAAAGCTAATTACCTATCGATTATACCCAATATATAGTCATGATTTTAGATGTAAAAAGCAATGAATTGAGTGCCATCAGCAGGAGTCGAAACCGAAACCAACATTGCTAATGTAAATCGTTTAAAAATAAGGCGATCAAGAAAAGAAAAAGGGAAGGACAAAAAAAAAGAAATAGGTAAAAATATAGACAGCAGGATAGACGAGAGAGTAGAAAAGAAATACTCATATTATATATAAATATCCCCAAAACATCTGGCCTTGATGGCGGGGAGACTAAAACTAGTTCCTATGGTTGCAAATGGTATAAATAAACAGCAAGAGATACGTAATTCCAAATATTTCTCATATGTTATATCTCTCCTCAGGTTTTGAGGTATCCTTTCGTGTAATATTATGATTTTTCTGAACCAATATGCACGTATCCCGTCGTGTCCTGATGTTCTCAAGTTTGCCATTTTCTTATAGTTTTCCTGGGGGTCTCCTTGCTGATTTCATTACCTGTTCTATTTCCATTTGTTGTTACTCTTCTTTTATGTCTTTCAACCATTCAGCATTTCTATTTTGGTCCGGTCATTCTTCCCATATCTTACTCAAGTAGAGTTTTGTTTCCATTGGGTTTGATGTTCGGTTTTTGTTATTCACCCGTTCACATTTTGGTATAATTCTCTCTCATTGTTTTTAAATGTCATGATCTGCTTGCACTGTCAAGATTTGTATCTATATCGTCTTAATCTCGCTTATTCTGCTGCTATTTTTGGTTCAGTTCTTAAAGTTTCTTGTTTAGCGTCTCCATGCTAGTCACATTTCCAATTTTCCATCTTATCCACGTGGCTTTCTTCCTGTTTATTGCTTTGGCTTTTTTTTTAATTGAGTTCTAACCTTACTTCTCATCCAGGTTTTGTTTATGCATCTTTTCCCGACTGAATTCCATACTTACCATTTTGGCACCTGCGTTAGTTACATTGTTCAAGTCTGTGATTGTATCTGTAGTGGTGTGTGGGAGGAGCTTATTTACCTTCTCTGTTTCCGTTTTTAATTTCTTCTTCTCTTGTTTCCTCAAGGATGGAAGTTTTGTTTATCCTTGTTCATGAACTCTATTATTTTTTTCATATAATTTGTTTTATCCCCTATTAGCTCCGTTTCATTGTTCTCGATTTCCACATTTGTAGAATTCAGTCTTCGCATGTTCTACGCCTGTGGTGTTTCTAATTGTGGGGCTTCCATTTCTGGAGTTGCTACACGTGTGGTTTCAGTGGAGGCTTCTCCATGCTCAGTTTCCTCATTTATTATTCCCTGTATTTCAGTTAGTTCCAGCTTGAGTGCTACTTTTTCTTGAGTATCAGTCTTGCTTGGTCCGCAATTCTTTGTTCTGTCGTATGGTAATCACTGGACATGTCCCATAGCTCTTTCCTCCGTATCTGTATTTAAGATGACCCTTATAATAGCATTCCATTACGGGTCTGTTCTCGGTTGTTGTCCATTTTTCCTTCGAGTTTTCCTTTTATGATGGTAATCTTGGCTGTGCTGTAGTTTGTCCGTTTCACTTTGGTCCCTAAAATTAGAGGTTATACTTACCTGCCCAGTGTTCGTGTTGTTTGCATTTCTGAAATTACTAGCGGAACCATGTTGAAATTAAACAGAGGACTCATTCATATGTAATATATTTAAGTCGACATGCTGTAAATCTTCAGCATTTACTTGACTTGAGTTCCTTCAGATATAATTGAAACCGAAACCAAAACTTACGAAGAATTTTTTGTAAAAGTATTTATCAAAAAATAAATGACTTAAGGGTAATCAGCTATAAACGAAACCAAAACGAAAACGTATGGAGAATTCTTAGTAAACATATTTATTACAAAAAATTGAAGCCCATAACAATTAAACGACACTCACTTAGAGGTAAGCGTGACACACAGAGTAAATAACACACACGTCATAATATTATTATATAGATCATTACATAGCTTATCATCAGTTAATCACTCATAATTTCCAGTTGTGTTCCCTGGAGTCGGGATGACAGTAAATGTCCCCAAGTTTCCAGTACTCTTCAATTATTTTGATAACTTTGGAAATGATTTTGTGTAATCCCAACAGTCGCTTACCATTGATTTCTCGCTAGCAATGACCATTGACTTACTTTGGTTTTTGAGTGGCAGTAAATTATTATTATCATAATGATTATTACAACTAATACTACAAGATAATGAAGATTGCATTTAACGCAGTCGACTGTAATAATATTTCTTACTATGAATTAATAAAAAAAAAATTCGGATAAAACGTAGAAAGTTGTGAATATGACGGTGGGTAGTGACGTATGAAGATGATTTGTAGTCGACAGTTTGCGCAGACGTGTCTGCGAGTAAATGGGACGTGAATGGACGTCATTACCGCAGGCCGCCATTTTAATCGGATTCAAGTTGCGCGCCTTATCGCCTTTTCATATCCCCAAATTTTCTGCCTCGTCACTCGCCAAGTCAGAAAAGGGCGACACGAAGATAATAAAGAGAAGTGGGAGTAGAAAAATGGGAATTCAGAATATCGACTCAATTAGGTTTTGGCAGTGAAAGTGAGCATAAGGAATCAGAACAGAACATTAAAATTCTTAATAACTATCTGCCTGTTTATCTATGTTTATCTTCGTATTTTCCTTATCTATCTATATCTATATGAAGTTTCAGTCAACCATCCCATTATATTCACGCCTATATAATCTCGCTTTATATATATATATATATATATATATATATATATATATATATATATACATATATATATGTGTGTGTGTGTGTGTGCGTGTGTGTGTGTGTGTGTGCGTTTGTGTGTGTGTGTCAATAAAATTTGTTATTTATCAGGTCTAAAGAATAACATTATTAAAGCGAGGAAACGGATTTTATATATTTATGTATGCATGTATGTATGTATGTATGTATGTATGTATGTATGTATGTATGTATGTATGTATGAGGATTAGATACATGATATAACATAAAATGGAATGATTGGGATACAGGGTGAGTGAACATGGCAAATGAAATTAAGAATTAATTAGCTATCTATACAGCGTGTTATGTTTATATATATAGGGAGTAATATATATATATATATATATATATATATATATTTATAATTATTTAATATAACAGTTAAATACCTACAGACACTAGTGCTTCATCATTTCGAGAATTTTCAGTGCAATAAACACCAGTCTATGTCTTCGAACCCGGTAACACTAGCTATCTCTGGCTTGATTAGCAAGGACCGCATCCATTCGGCTTCCGTTAACCGCGTGAAATAACGTTGAAATGTAAGTATTTTATTTTAAAATGCTTTACATCACTCAGAGTGTTCTTATCATTGTATGATGATCCACCCATACGAGCAACATTCTGCGACTTAATTCAACTGAAAGGGATTCACGTTAATATTTTTGTTCCTTAGAACAACATGGCAAAAAAGACATACTGAAGATGAAGGTTTCCTTCGAAATATATTATGAATTTTGATATAAATTTCAAACAAAATAAATGTATGTTTATTTTGTAATATGGCGTTGTTTTTGGCTTCAAACGTATATAATACGTATTTTATTTTATTCAAACTCAACCAGCGCGCCTAAGGAACAAACATCTTAACGTGAATACAACGAATTCTACTTACTCTCTCTGCTCCAACAACAACATGTCAAGAAAAACGAAAGAAAAACACATACTAAAGATGAAGGTTTCCTTCGAAATATAATTATCAATTTCAATATAAATTGCAAACAAAATAAATGTATGTTTATTTTGTAATAATGCGTTGTTTTGGCTGCAAACGTATACAGGGTGACCAAAAAAAAAAAAAAAAAACGAAAGCTATATGGCAGCAATCTAGAAACTATGCTGTAGAACGGAGAAAAAAGGCCAAAGACCCTAGTGTTTTGATGTGATGTTTTTTAATACAAAAAACTAGTAATGACCAAAGTTTCATTTCATTCAGACAAAACACTAAGAAACGGAGCCTAATAAGAGTTATGAACAGTTCTTTTGGGGTCACCCTGTATAATGCGTATTTTATTTTGTTCAAACTCAACCAGCGCTCCTAAGGAACAAACATTCTTACACACACACACACACACACACACACACACACACACACACACACACACACACACACACGTATATATATATATAATTATATATATATATATATAATTATATATATATATATATATATTTGATATATATATATATATATAATTATATTTCATATATATATATGTATATTTCAGATACATATACATGTATATATATATGTGTGTATTTGATATATATATATATATATATATATTTCAGATATGTACATGTATACATGTATATATATCGTTATATATGCGTGTATGTATAAATTTGAGATATACACATATATGTTGAATATATATATATATAAATATTTGAGATATACATATATATATATGTATATGCATATAGGTGAGATATATATATGTATATTTTTAGATATATCTATATACATATATTTGAGACATATATATATATATATATATATATTTGATATATATATATATATATATATTGAGATATATATTTGGGATGTATATATATATATATATATATATATATATATATATATATATATATGACATATATATATTAAGATATTATATATTTTGAAATATATATATTTGGATATATATGAATATATATACATAAACATATATACGGCATGTCTATATATATGACATTTTTATGACATATATATATATATGAGGTATATATATATATATATATGCATATAGAAATATATATATATATATTTGATATATATATATATATATTTCATATATATTTATATATATATACCTCATATATATATGTCATATATATGTCATATATATAGATATGCCATATATATATATATGTATATGTCATAGATATATATATATATATATATATATATATCATATGTATATATATATAATATGTATATCTCATATATATTTATGCATATCTATATTCGGTTTTCCATTATCAAACGTTTCGATCCCCTTTATCTCACACACATATTCTCTTTCCGTCTTTATATATATATATATATATATATATATATATATATATATATATATATATATACATATTTATATATATATATATATATAGAGAGAGAGAGTGGAGAAGATATATATATATATATATATATATATATATATATATATAGAGAGAGAGAGAGAGAGAGAGAGAGAGAGAGAGAAAGAGACAGCGTAAATGTGTGAGGTTTGGTGCGTGTGCGTGTGTGTGTGCGTATGTGTGTGTGTGTGTATTTAAGAAAAGTGCTGAACAAAGAGGATCGAGACGTTTTAAATTGTATGATTTTTCTATCCTAGTCAATTTGGATAAAGTGAAGTATTTAATTACAAATTACTAACAGCATATACTGTCTCGGGAGAATGTTATTATACTGACAAAACATGTTAAAGGTCTAACTGATCGTAGTTATCAGGCATCCAAGCTCGAATAAATTAATCACGTGTTTTGCAAAGAAATTCCCGTCACACGTGATCAAAAATAATGAGGGTTTCCATAAAATAATAATTTTCATTTAAATTCTCAAAGAATAATTTCATTAAACATTAGCAGACCTATTTTGGAGTTGGGAATGGGCTGGTTCTCATTTCTCTTAATTACCCCAATAAAAATACTTACTCATATGCATTCATGTACTTTTAATTATGAAAATGAATGCCCCCAGAGATATAAAATAGCTATTATAATAATCTGTCAAATCGCACAAAATTAATCTCCCCCATTTAATGCGAGGTGTACACTGAGTAAGAAAATATTAAAGCCTTTTATTATCAATGAATTTCCTGATAATATTTAAAATTAAATTAAACTAATGATGAATATATGAACTGTATTAATAATAAAACCTATAATACTTCATGAAATGATTTCAATTACATCAATTTTTTATGGTCTTTTAATCCATCCAAACATTTTGTGCGATGAAAAAGTACTAAACACATAATGATGATGGCCGCCAACACATGTTCAAGAATTTCGTAAACAGCTCATCAATAAACTGTTTTAATGTGGTCTCTTATTCCTCTGGAGACATACACTCGGGTACAGATGTTAAGGGCCTGAGCATTTCTTGCAGGAAGATTTGTAATGCGTAGCTTGTGTATTTACCGGACCTTTTGATTACCAGTCCTGGGGACTTTATGCTTATATCTTTAGAAACTTACATCGGTGGTGTTTACTTTTCATGTTCGTGTGGCTTTAAATTTGTGGTGGAAAGCTTTCCGAAACTTGTTATATGCTGGGAAAGAAAATCACCTACCCGGGGTAATAAACGATATAGCATTAATGATATGCCTCTTATATCAAGCAGCTTATGTGACGTCGGTTTGGTATGCTGGTTGGTCTTGTCATCTCTGTCAGAGTTATTACCCTGAACTATATCCGAAATTCCACTGAATAAACGTTCTTCTATAGTTGCAAAAACACAAAAGATAGAAAAAATATGCCAGTATATTAAAGACAAATAGAGGCAGTTCAAAGTGTGGATCAAACTCATGGACGTGTAAAAAGTTATACTATTAGTGATAATTTGATTTCTGATCATCGCAGAGACTCGCTAATATTGTACCCAATGAAGTCGTGTTGCTTATAGTAAATCGCTCTTGACATTGACAATTTCGATCTCGGTTGATATTTTGACAAAATGTCATTGTCTGATTATTCCAAATTTGAGGTATGGTTGTGGTGTTTTTTATAACATTAACCACAGTTAAGTATTTTGGTCTGATCAGACGAACAACTTTGAGATTACCACTTGACTATGAGATGACATTTAAAATTGTTGATACAATATGGAGACGAACGGCTGTCATAAAGTTTTGGACCATTCTTAAGTTATCTCGCTAAACTATGCTGTTTCTACTACTGATTCATGTTTTTAGTTTGTAGTTTTATCATTTTCATTTGGTTGCATATAGAAGACAGGGTCCCCTTTTTAAAAAATAGAATTTTAATGGTGTACCTGTGATCTTCCTTGTCAATGCCTGTGTATTCTAAAAATAGATCCATTAAAAGTTTACATAAATATTAAGCAGGATTAAAATGACGCACACTCACTACATCTAAGGAAATAAATGTAAAACTTTATTATTCTATGCATCCAAACTATATTTATAACAAAACACGATATGCTTATTATTAACTAGCTGTGTCCGATCACACATTGCTGTGGCTGATCGGAAATGAAAAAAAAATAGCGAGGGTTATACCCCACCCCATCAAAAATGCACACAGGTCACCTGGCTTTTCTTTTATCCCATTAATCTCATCGATTACAAACGTAATATTCAGGAGTTAAAAAAAGAAAGTTTTTTATTATTATGATTTTTATGATTTTTATCGTTTAGTTTGATGTTTTTTGTTAGTTTGTTTTATTTTGGTCAATATGACAATGTGGATAACCCTAGCCCAATCACCGGAAAAATATTTGGCGACCATCAAACTTAAAAAATTAAGCTCGAAATGAAATGAAATGTCAATTATTTATTTATTTGTTTAAATATTATTAATGCTGTTGTGTTTTTTTTGCTGCACTTTTCTTCATTTACCAAGATAAAACGAATTAGTATTTAATTATCCTTCTTACTAAAAGAAAAATTGTTATTTCAGGTATTTTACCTATGCGTACCTGCTCGAATTACTATTTTGGGTTATCCTAATCCTTGTGTCTCCCAATTTTTAATTTAAACATTTTTAATCACGTGATTACGGTATAGCGACAATAAAATAAACCATTCATTTCATTGTCGCTTGTTTTGGATTTAGCTGAATATAATCGTAAATATCACTTACTGGTATTTATGCACTTATATTACCTGGCTGGCGGATGGTTTGTATCTATTGTGTAGTTTCACCTAACAATTTAAGAAACAAAAAAGATATCGTAAAACTTTAATCTATATAATGGGATAACTATTTTATCATATATATGATTGGTGGGGGATTGATTTAGCGAAATAAAGGACCGTTTTAGTAAATGTACAATGATTTAAATTTGTAATTATAATAAAAATCATGAAAAAACTTGCAGAGGATGTTCTGTTTTACGGTTGATCGGTTAATCGAAAGAATAACATTCAACAACGGTTCCTTCAAACACATGTTTATTATTAATGAAATAATTTAAATCAATTATGCTTTTGAATGTTTCTAATACAATACAGTGACGTTGAACTTGGGCAATATTAAAAAAGTGACCATTTGGTAATGTCATGTGCTGAATGTGGTTGACGCCTGGGGAGGGATGGGCGCTGTCAGGCTATTCTTGCTCAAGTCACTCAACATGAAATAAAGTAGAGTCCTCACGACCCGGGGTGTTAAGGGACTTGTCCAGTGCCCAATTCTCTGATTGTCCAATAGCATACCCCCTCAAGTGAGTTAAAAAAAGAACCTCAAAGCCAATTAATCTCGTACTATCGGTTAACATCTAATATCTCTCGCATCGCCGCATTGTTGCATCCCTGTGCTTGTTTTACAAGTAATTTTTTGAATGTTTTCTGATAAACTCATCTCACATGTGACCTTTTACTTACGTACTCGCGACCAACAAAACAAGCAGTAGAAACCCATCGCTTTTATGTTGTGATGCCCAGATGTTGCAAAGCGTTCTACTCTAATAGTTCCTTGACTTGGAATGCTAGAATTTGGAAACCTTTCCCTGTTATCGGCTTTCCTGACTATGAATTTACAGATATTTTACTGTAATGTAAACAATTAGTTTACTACTCAACCCCGACTATTCTCCTATTCCATTACCTAATTTATAAGGTTCAGTATGCTCTGTATGGGGCGAAAAAGTTTTTTTTTAATATATATTAGTCGTAGTAATGAGAAAAGATAAACTTTAACACTGATTATTTGGAAAGTCGAATGAAAACATCCACTTATGATAACGCATGTGTCATTTCACACCTTAACTACTTAGATTTGCATAGAAGAATCATTTATAATAATATATACATTAAAAAGAACTAAGTAGCGTAGAATATACATTAGAAAATCATAAAAATATGTTTATAATATAAAGATAAACATTATATATATGTGTGTGTGTGTGTGTGTATGTGTGTGTGCGCGCGCGCATTCACCTCATAAATGTTTAGATATACAAGACTTATAAAGTGCGAATTTGGGCGAGGATATATAATTCGAAATTCGTATTGATCCATTTATTAATTTCGTATATTAGGCTGTATATAATCACACACGCACAAACGTCCACCCCTCTCAACACACACACATTATATATATATATATATATATATATATATATATATATATATATATATATATATATATATATATATATATATCGCAATCATGAAGGGAAGACTTTTATAATTCATGATTAAAAACGTTGTTTTTTTTTAAAGTAAACGGGGTGAAGAAGGGGAGAAAATAAAAAGAGGGGGAGTCAGCTGACCGGTTTCGCCCTCGCCTTCTCAAAGCTGTATCGAGGGGTTTCCGTTTTGAAAAAAAAGGGGAATCAAAAATATGTACAATTAAAAATAAAATCACGTAGAGAAACGATTAAAATAAAGCAACTGTATATTACTCGATATCCTTGAGACTAATCACGCTCACACGCAATGGCATTCCTTCTGATTACAGAGAGAAGGCTTTTTCAACTGAACGTGCACAGTTTCCAAGACATTTAAATTAAATAATGAGTGAGGACGACTCAGGATTGAAAATGAGTTCATGCTAAAGGTTCGCTACACATGATTTGTTTTTAATGCGATGGTCAGTGATTGAAGACACGTATGTGTTGGCAAGCACGTCTGTTTTTTTAGTGTGTAAAATTCAAACACTTAATAAATGTCAAATACATCTGCGTTTTAAAATCGAAACAGTTAATAAACATCCAATATATCTCCGTTTACCGTGGTTGAGAGCAGTGAGCCATTTGCAAATCAGATCATCTCAAAATTATTTTGGCTTCAAATGTGCGCGTTGTGTTCTCGAAAATAGGTTCTAACACACCCCATCTTAATAATAATGTAATTTACAATTTAGAATGTAGTTGCAGTGCCAACTATGTGGGTCGAACAAAAATAAAGAGTTGATGAGAGAATCCAAACGCTCTTACTTACAAAAATCAGAAATCAGTCATATCAAACAAGAGATGCATTTGCGAACACATACGGGTCTTCAACCACTTTCATTAAAAAAATATATTGTTGAAAAGCACAGGGAGTTTCTGCTTAACGACTTTCCTTTTGATTTTTTGCAATTTACGTATTAATCTTAATGTAGTACTGTCGAATGTTTGTCTGGATTCATGTTTTAGTTATGTAGCATTGTTTCCACTCAGGCTTTCTACTGAACCACATTTGTCTTCATACTGTATTTTATCGGCTGGGCTTCAAAAAACGTTTGGCTATCTATAGAAAGGTAGGTGCCCGAAGATATGGGCACGTGTTAAAGGCATATTCGATTAGATGCATGTACAATATTTCAATATGTATATGTATAATGCATGTATATGTATAATACATGTATATTAACATTACTACCCGATCAAATCTACAATTAAAGATTTACATTATTATCTCCCGCTTACTTATAGTTAAATACCTAACTAAGCAATTTAATATATTACGATTGGATTCGACTAACAATCTCGCTGGTAACAACACATATATAAAATAGCCAACACAATAAACGAATTTATTAATCGATATTTACCTAGTAAATATAGCGTGACGTCTTCTGTAGTTCTTATACAAATCGTACACAGCACAAAGTAAACAATAAAAATACTTTCGACAATACTAAAAGGAGGTTAATACATAAAGTAGAAATTCCAAAAGAAAGTTGTTAAACAGAAACTCTCCGTGTCTGGCTATATATATATATATATATATATATATATATATATATATATATATATATATATATATATAGTAATTTATAAAATATATATGGCGATTAAGCTACACTGAATATTCTGCGTTTCATCCACTATAGGATTCGTCAGGCTTATGCGCGAATTCTGTGGTTGCTTCTTGTGTTTATATATGTTGAGGATTTTTAGTTAGCCAATCAGCTTTCTAGTATTCACCGCGCCCCTTCCTATCAGCCAATGGACATGCATTTTATTGAACAAAGGATCTGTTTTAGAACTAGGTTAGTGGTTTAAGGCAGACGTTTTCATATTTTTTTTATATATATAAATATACCTATGTGTACACACATACATGCACATATATACATATATATATACATATATGTGTGATCGTTTATGTATATTCATGTTTATTTAATTTATTTACTTGTTTGTTTTCTATTGTTATTGTTAGTTTTAAAGCTATTTTGTATCGCTATCCTAGAGTAAGTTTTATTTTGTGAACAGAGGTGTTTGCTATTTCTCGTCTACAGTTTAATAGATTTTGGGGTTCTTTAAAGTACAGGATAGCAAATTTTTCATGGAGGCATAATTTACATGGGTCGTCTAAATGTCTGCACGTGGTAGCTTGTCTCATTATTTTCCGTTCGACTACCGGCGAATGTCCGCTCTCTTTGAGTTTCCAGTATTTATTCGCTAGTGTTGTGTTTATACGGTGTATACATATATATATACACACATATATATGCATATATATATGTATATATGTATATATGTATACATGTATATATATGTATACATATATATGCATATATATGTATACATATATATGCATATATATATATATATATATATATATATATATATATATATATATATATATATATATATATATTGCCAGACACGGAGAGTTTCTGTTTAATAACTTTCTTTTGGAATTAATATATATATATATATATATATATATATATATATATATATATATATATATATATATATCTTGCATCAACACGTTCTTTTCCTCCCAAGGGCTCTGTAGGTATTCCTGGAAACACTGCAGAAATACCCATACCTTGCTAAAAACATAGGACCAACATTTTGGTATTTTTTTCAATTTTTAAAAGGTTAATACACTTATTTATGGATGTAAATTTACAAGGTGTTTCCATTAATTTGTCGTGCATCTATCGCTCTCTCTCTCTCTGTCTGTCTCTCTCTCTCTCTCTATATATATATGTATATATATATATATATATATATATATATATATATATATATTAGTGTATTTAAGCAGCATTTTAACAGTACTAGCTCTATATACCAGCATTTAACAAATCAACATAGCTGCCCCCCTCTAATCTTAGACAACACAAGGATTTTGCAACGGGAAAGTAATTGTAAAAAAGTAAAAATACTTGAAGCACTATATATAAAAAAACCCAGCACCTATCGATAAATAGCATTAATTTTGAAAGTAGCAATAATGTGCTGAAATGTTTAGCATAACCAGTATACGACTGGTTTTACTAAAATTGCCTTTTATCATCCTAATTTTTAATCGAGTTTTTTATCACTCGTAAATGTATATTTTAATCGACTTTTCATTGACTCTTTTTATCATTCGTAACTATATATTTCACTTCTATTTTTAATACTTTATCTCCACCTGATGATGATTCAAGAAAGAATCCAAAGCGCTCGTGTGAACCATGGAACATTTGTAAATACCTTCCATCTTGAAGTTAAAAAAGTCTTACGAAAGATCGAAAAAATGAAAAAAAGAATCATTAAGCAAAGTATCTCTGCTGTTTTTAATAATGTTTGCCTGAATATATATATATATATATATATATATATATATATATATATATATATAAAAGTGTATGTGTATATGTGTGTCTGTGTATCGGTGTGTCTGTGTGCCTGTGTACATTTCCCTACGCAATAACTCGGTCAATTTTTACTCTACTGACTCAAAATTTGATATACAGGTTAATGAGATTTGGGAAAATCGATGTGATCTATTATTGCCCAGAAATTTGGCGATTAAGGGGTCAAAGTTCAACGATTTGACATTTGAGAACTCTACCAAACTCCTCAATTTGAGCCCAAAACAATAAATTTTAAGGGGTCATAATAGGGGTCAAAGTTTAAAAAAATTGACCTCTGCGGTCTCTTCCAAATTACTCAGACAATTTCTGGTCTTAATATTTGCAATTTTACATGAAGACTATTCAGAGATATGGCCAGCTTTTTCATCAGTTTGGGTGAAAATATTTTAGTTACCAATATATAAATGTATGTATGTAAGTCTGTTTGCATGTCAGCCTTAAACTTTCAATATAGTGACGCATTTTACCAAGATCAGTATCGTTTTAAAGTTCGATTTCTCATACGACAAATATCGAAAAATTGGCTAAAAACATTAATATCTCCACCTTCAATAGGCACTTTTCTACCGGGGGGGGGGGTCACTTTTTCCGCCGATATTTTTTGATATTATCCTCTCCTTTAGATTGTCTAGCCTTAATTTTAAAAAAATGCCGCTTCCAGTTTAGCGGGGGTCGTAACAGCATAAACGTCAGGTCTTACCCCGTTGTTTTCGTCCTTTGAGGTACGGGTTCGAGCCTGCCTTCCTACTACCACTTTTTTTTTTGCTCAAGATACACACCCAGACACCCGGGAAACGTCGGGCTGAAATCCAAATATATATATATATATATATATATATATATATATATATATATATATATATATATATATATATATATATATATATATATAAAAGTGAAAGTGTATGTGTGTCTGTCTTGTGTCTGTGTACATTTTCTTGTCAATAACTCTGTCAATTTATAGTCTACAGACTCGAAATTTGATATACAGGATACTGACATTTGGGAAAATTTATGTGATCGGTTTTCGGCTAGAAATTTGGCTTTTAAGGGGTCAAAGTTCAACGATTTGACCTTTGAAAACTCTACCAAACTCTTCCGACAATTTGGGGCTAAACACTTGAAACTTTAGATACGGATTCCTTGGACATGGATCTAAGTTCATAACTCGATTTGAGCCCAAAACAGTACATATTAAGGGGTCCTAATAGGGGTCAAATTTAAAGAATTGACCTTGTTTTTTTGTCTTTTTTTTCCTCAGCTTACACCTCCAAACACCCGGGCAACATCGGGCACCCATTCTAGTCTTCTAAAATATAAAGCTGAACGTCTGTGTATGTCCGGTCACAAATAGGCTCCTATATGGTTTACTATTATGAAAATCTGATCACATATAATGATAGATGTATCGAGACACAGGAATGTGTATGCTTGATCTGGCATAATGATGATTCATTAAAATTGTGGGGTCTGCGTACGCCTCTGGTCCACAAAGTATGGAAATAAAAAAATTAAACATTAAAAAAAAAACGTTTTCAAATGTTTTTGATATAGATGTACATAATAATAATTTGATAAGTATGTTTTAACTTAAATAAGGATGGTATAATAAAATTGTGGAGTCTACGTTCGCGCCTGGCCTCCATAGAATGGAAATAGGCACAAACTTTAATAAAGACTTCTCATATCTATCTGCGTATGTATACTTTGATAATTACGTTTCAGTTTGAAGAAATATAGTATAATAAAATTGTGGGGTGTTCGTTCGCGCCTGGCCTCCATAGAATGGAAATATGTCACAAAGTTTAACAAGGTTCTTTACTATAGATCCACAGAATACTGTGAAAAGTGTTTCAGTGTGAACAAGTATGGTATAATAAATTATGAGGTTTATCTATTTTATTTTTACTTTCATCATATTTTGCTTTGGTTTTGATACCCCCAAATTCGAAGGTATCTCTTTACAACACTTCCTTTTCATAACTTATCATACTTTCATAAATCAGGGTCCATTTGCTGTAGGTTGTTTTTGAACCCAGTCAACGACGGGTAATTTTAGTAGTATAAAAAGTGAACGTATCTGTGTATCTGTGTGTCTGTGTGTCTGTGTACATTTCCCTACTCAAGAACTCTGTCAATTCTTAGTCTACAGACTCGAAATTTGATATACAGGATACTGTAATTTGGGGAAATCGATGTGATCGGTTTTTGGCCAGAAATTTGGCGATTAAGGGGTCAAAGTTCAACGATTTTACCATTGAGAATTCTACCAGACTCCTCCGACAATTTTAGATCTACGCACTTGAAATTTTATATATAGGTTTCTCGGACAGGGATCTAACTTAATAACTTGATTTGAGCCCAAAACAATAAATTTTAAGGGGCATAATAGGGGTCAACGTTTAAGAAAATTGACCTCTGCGGTCTCTTTCAAATTACTCAGACAATTTCTGGTCTTAATATTTGAAATTTTACATGAAGACTATTCAGAGATATGGCCAGGTTTTTCATCGGTTTGGGTGGAAAATCTTTAGTTACCAATATATAAATGTTATGTATGTTTGCATATCTGCCTTAAACTTTCAATAGAAGAGACGGATTTTACAAAGATCAGTATCTTTTTTAAGTTCGACCTTTCATACGACAGATATCGAAAAATTGGCTTTAAACATTAATATCTCCCCCTGGCCGTTTTCTACCGGGGGGGGGGCACTTTTTTCGCCGATATTTTTTAAAGTTATTTTCTCCTTTAGATTGTCTAGCCTTAATTTTAAAAAAATGTCTGCCGGTTTCACGGTGTTCATAAGAGCATAAACGTTAGGTTTTACACCGTTCTTTTCGTCCTTTGCGGTACAGGTTCGAGCCTGCCTTCCTACTACCACCATATTTTTTTTGCTCAAGATACACATGCAAACACCCGGGCAACGCCGGGCTGAAATGCTAGTATGTATATATATATATATATATATATATATATATATATATATATATATGTGTGTGTGTGTGTGTGTGTGTGTGTGTGTGTGTGTGTGTGTTGCAATTAGGTTAACGATATAGTTGTGTATATTTTGCTTTTTATCTTCAGTTTTTAGTGTTTTCGAATATTTAATAACGGCATTTTCATCAAGTTTTGATAAAACATAAAACACACATTAACGAAAGAAAATAAAACGATAAAAATGAAGAACACGCACAAAAAATGATATGGACAGCAATCACACACTTCATTCGCACCGTTGTTAACGACTCAGAAAATCTAATGCAATTACCTAGGCATCATTTCACCGTGCAAGTTATGGACTGAACTAAGCTATGACAATTTTAAATTATTTTGAAAGAATGATGAATTTTTTTAATGATTACTCACAAGAAATATAATATTCATGACATTAAATTAGCTTTCGTTTTGTATCTTACTGTAGTTGGTATTAGCAAAATCTGAAAATGCGTACAACTTATTTGTATGTTCACCTATGAATTGGTACTTCCAAATGAAGTATTGCTAGGTGGCAAATAAATGGGGCGAGAAATCCATAGGGCAATATATTATACTGAAACGTTACAGACAAAGGGGAATTGGTCCAATGTTGCTGAATTTCTTTTTAGATTAGCATAATGCTTTTAATTTATTTTTTGGGGGGGGTGATTTTTCGGACTATTATTCCCATGTGTGTTGATATAGTTACAATGACTTATTCAACTTGCGACCCGCCTTAAAATATCCAGAGACACATAGAAATCTCATAGTCCCTCTTGTATTCAGTTGTGTCGAATTGAAGAATCTCTACGTAAGTCTTAAATCCCTACTTTTATTTCACAGGTGTAAAATTGTTATTAGCTAGTCACTTCTATAGAATGTAAGTTTCTATTACAAATCTACTATCTAAATTGTATTTTTACAATAACTCATGTTGCACATTTATTATTAGGGTTCGTATCTAATATTTATAATTACGCTTTTTAATTTGTTTCAATCCATACTGGATCTATTAAAATATTATTGTTGTCCAACCTATAAGCTTTCCCTTTTGGGCATCTTACTCTCAATCGTTCCTCTTTATAAGATTTTTATTTCGTCCTACAGGGGCAGATAGTTTTTGTTCCACTGTGTTCGTGGTTAGCGATACCCTACGTTTTTTTTTACATTTTTTCCAAGTAATAGATTAACCAGTTCGTCATTTTTTATCTTCTAAATTGTTGCACTAAAGAAAGAACTGCAGCTACTTTCAAATCTAAGTATAAAAGACCGACATATATTCAACTACAATGTAACATGCCATTTAAAACGCAAGCATATCAAGAAACAAATGCGTGTACAGAGATTATTGGACCAGTATAAATTAATAAAAGATCAACGAATCTTCGAGTTTAGAAGTGAAAAAGCTATTTCGACCATAAACAATGAAGATATTTAAAACGTTGCAGATAAAACTACTTACTAACTGTTGACCGTTCGAAAGGAGCACATTTTTCTTCTGATTCTAAGGATCTCATCTCTCTCCGGTCAGTTTGCAAGAAATATCTCTAGACAAGAAATGTTTATTTTATTGCTATGCCTGAGTGCCTCTTTCGGAGAGTCTGTTTTTTTTCACATAAGAAATTGAGTCTAACTCTTTATTCTGTCTAAGGCAATATGGATTCATATTGATACAGAAGGTCTTAGAGGTATATTTATTTAGATGTGGTCACTACGTCATCGAGAGATTCAGAAATGAAAATCCTATTTTAATAGGCACAAACAAAGTGGACGTTTATGTGTCCGATAAATAGGAATTTTAAACCGATAATTAAGAGGAGAATAAATTTATAATGTTGTCCTGGTGACCTGTAACAATGCCGCCTAGCATTCTCAAAATGGTCATTAATCTTGTACTGGCCAGCCTCATCGTTGTTTAATTCTTGAGGTTTTATTGGGAACTAATTTTATATATTTATCATTTATGAAAAAAATTAAACCCTTATTCCTCACATACTTTTCAAAACAAACGTTAGGACTAAACGACTTTATTTTGTCTTGTAAAGGCCATCGTAGTTTCTTTATAAGTGACGTTAATGTTTGTTATCGTTAATTCGCTACGCGACATTTATATTTTAAGATAAAAGATAGAATTATTTGAAATCCAGGTATTTATGTAATAATATTTGTGCATATTCTTATAGCAAATCATTCTAAATTTTATTTAAATAATTTTTTTTTAAATATTTAAATGTGTAACCCATCGAGACAAAAATCGCTGTGAATGATGTTTCATATAAAATTAAATTTTTTTAAATCTATTAAAAATAGTTAAAATTAATATTATTCTGCTTTTATATTATAATATACAAGCTTTTGTTTTACTGAAAAAAGTTTCCCAAGAATAATGGATTTTATGAGATTTTTAACTCGTTTAAAAAACAAAACTTTAAAATCTTTTTTTCCATTTTTTGGGGCTGTGCCTATATTTTAAAGTGAAAATGACAGGCGGCGTGATCGATCGACGCATAAAGACCGCCATTGAAATTATACGACGCATGTGAATATTATTTTGGCGAAGCACGTCTATATTACTTCTTATTTAATTCCTCCATTTTATGACTTTCGTTTAATTTTTAATCAATTACGAAATGAAATCTCTTGGAATAGTTATTGTCGGCGTTTAAACCTCCTCACTCGACTTGTGTCAATTAGTAAATAATATCACATTATAACAACCAACTATCAGAAAGCAAAAAAGAAAGGAAACAGACAAAAACGAGTCATTTGCGACAAACGAGCAAAAGAAATCGAGAGCGTAACGATAATGAAAACTGGAGATTTATTGCATCGAAAGTCTTAGATAAATTTTCTCCACAATTAAGAAATCATTATCAGAAAAGGATAAACGAGTTACTCGCTAGTTCTAGCGGATCTTCGAAAGATATTGACTGATAATATTGGCGGCAACGGTCTTGGTTCGGGTAAAGATGGTGATAAGCGCTTAAGTGCCGTTGAAATTCCGAAATTAATTTTTCATTAAGATACACAGTCATCCCTGCTATAATTGGAATTTCCTGTCTAGATTTCTAATCATAATGCGGAATGATATTTGAAATGGAACACGGTATCAAATAACACCGACCATTGGAGTTATATACAATTCTGATGAATAACCAATACAAATTTTGTATATATTTATGCTATGTTAAAAATCAAAAGATAAGTGTTTGTTAAAACATGTTTCGCACCACATTTATATATGTATAAACAACCAGCCAATTCTGGTCACTAGCAGGCCGCCCGGTATTGCCCGGTCTTAAAATATGCTTAAATATATTATTTTTATAAATACAGATTTCTTATTTATTATTATCCTAGCAGGACCCGTTAACCCGCATTGCCCGGTTAAAGTATTCCTCCTCCTTGTAAAAAAAATACACTACGGTTGCTGTTGTAGGCGGCCTATGCCGAACGCCCTAATGTAAAGAAAGGGTTTGGGAAGACACCCCATTTTATGAACGGTGGGAATGTCCAAGTATTTACTCCAAGTTCAACCTTGATATATATATATATATATATATATATATATATATATATATATATATATATATATATATATATATATATATATATATATATCAGCATACGAACTCGCAAAGACTATTAAAAAGATTGGGGGGTGTCATTGTCGTGCAGGGAGAAGTACACTTTTTATCGCGCGTGCGTAGAACAGTGAATTACAGTACATAATGTGTGTCATTTTATCTTGCAAAGTACTTGTTTCCGGCAAAACTGTCTTATTCAGCATAATTTAAAACATATAGAAGGGGTCGTTTTCAAGAAAATATTGTTGTAGTTATTACTAATGAAAAAGGTCCTAATCTAGTAAAGGGTAAATTTGTACTTTAGCGGCGTAAATTAATTGACAGACAAGTAAAGTAAACGAAAACTGGTGTGCATGAAGCCAGATGCAAACTGACTGTAAATTAATGAAAATGATAATTTATTTGGTGTTAATTCAGACAAATGTGTTTAATATATAAATATATAGTTTGTATGATTTGGAAAATGAAAAATATATTTTTGGGAAAATGAAATTTTTTTTTTTTTGCCTAATTACCCCAATCTAGGTTCGGTGCCACTGTAATATACAACTCAATTTTATTAAGAGAATCGGTGAACATTTATGAAAGATCCACGACTTGTAAATTCCACACTTTTCCTTCTTTATCATTTGGCACGTCAATTTCATCGATTCTAATCTTAACTGTCAGGTATAAAAACATGTAAAATTGAAGACATAAATATTTTAATGACTTTTATCATCGTGGATCTGTTTTCAATTACAACGTTCTACTAAATTGAACACGTACTTTGTGGCATTTACCAGGAGAAATACCGCGGCAAAATGTTTCTCACTGATGGTTAAATAGTACGTGTTCAGCGTGAATAAAGTGTAAATTGTGGAATTTAGAACGGACATCAATATCAGAAACGTCCGTTATATTTGCATCTCATAAGTTTGGACTGTCGATCGAACGATCTTTTATATTAATTCAAAGCATGTGTCTCCTTACCCTTTTAGTTCGCGATGTTTCGTCTGCTGCAATTGTAATCACGTGATTACGGTGTAGCGACAATAAAGTAAACAATTCCTTCAAGTGCTGCGTGTTACAATTAAGCTGAATACGATATAAAATATCACTTTAAAAAGATACTATTTATTTAATGTGTATTTATTTTTATCGGTGTCTCTCTGAAATATATCCCAACGAGTTTTATAAGTAAATAAATCCGGGCGGTTTAAACAACAGAAAATTCAAGTTTTACAATTCCTTTATGTTTACTGAATTGTTAGGTGAAAGTCCAGAATAGTTGTAACGAAAATAAGTGCCAATATTTAATTTTTTTTTAATTACAATTTAACATCATTGTGAATTTATTCAAAGGGTACGTTATCTCGCTAAGTCCTTTCCTCCCTCCAAAATATATGTAATCGATTTAATATATTTTGAAAAAAGCAAAACGATTTAAATTTATAATAACATTTTCTAATTTGAGCCAATATAAAGAGAAAGTTTTGGTATTTTTTAAATTTATGTTAAACAGTGTCATGTTGGTACCGCGCTATTTGAAAAAAGCTTTTTTCAGTTCAAATTCAAGGTTAACAATATTTTTTTGTTTGTTTTTGTTTCGGTGCTTACGCACTGGTGGAACCGTTCTGAATTAATAACGTTATTATTTGGAAAGCCATTTTTTACATAGGGAGCCTAGGATCTTTTTTGTAACTGTTCTGTACTTTCACCTAATAATTTAATACAAAATATTTTAATTAGAAAATACTATTTATAAAGATAGCGGGTTTCAATAAGTGCAGAAGCTTTTTTTTAAATTAAAGTGCTAGGTGGAAGCACAGAATAGTTACAAGATACCCCCCATGTTATGAATGGCTTGCATGATAATATTATAAATGAAGCACGGTAAAAACCAATAAATGTGTGTTTATAATTTTAAAAGATAAATAGTAAACATAAAGAATATATATAAAAGTTCGAAAACAGGAGTATATTTTGTTTTTATAATTCTGACAGAAATACGGGTTACATAATACAGGACAGAAAGAAAGCAACCTCCTAAGGAAAACTTCAAATAGCATCTAGGCCTGTGGCGTGCAACCGAAAAAAGTATAAAGAAAAATTGCAAAATAAAAAGTTACCGGCAGCTACGAGCGCGTGAATGATCTAAAGAATAACACAGCTGATCTCTCTCTCCCTCCCACTGTCTGTATTTTTCTATCTATAGCTGTCCCTCCATCCGATTAAATGTAATTAGAAATAGATTTACGTAGCTGCTAATGCTTTCGGGTATCTGAGCATCGTCATGGATTTAATTTAATGTTAGATAGTACAGAAATTAAAATTCATTGGAGATAATAAAAAAATAATGAATGTAGTGCGGAAGCTTCGGATAGGAAAGTGGCTGCGTTTTGTATTGTCAAACCGTTCATTTAGTCGTAGAATAAAGAATAACAGAATGTGAGAATGGCCACTAATCAACCAATCACATGTGCTGGATTTAGGCAAGCGAGATATGTAATTAGTAATATGTGTAAGTTACGCCAAGTCTATGTGGCGAATAATAAGTTAAGAGAGGTTAGCCGGCAAATCAGGATTTGACATCTGTTCCCACAATCCTGCGGTATTTTGGTCCAGAGGAGAAAAACTGCGTCTACTTTATTATATACAAGATTATAATGGATCCAAAAAATATTAATGAATTAAAAATATTTAAAAGAAAATTACTCGTGCGCCACCACCGAGAATCCAAACCATTTTTCCTATGACATTTATGCCTGAGCTGTAAAGACATGGTTGATTCAAAGGTAAAAATTAAAACATAGATGATAAGCTATTAGGTTACGCATGCATATTCATAATGCCGGCTTTTGATGATCAAATGGGAATTTCCATTTTTTTTTAATTTTAATACTTTTGCACCGATTTTCTCGGCTAACACCCAATATAAACCTCGCATGGGTTTGAATGCCCTATGTATTTAGTTTTATTTGGAGAGCAAAAAGTGACAGAGGAGTGTGCTAGTCAAAATTTTTCACAAATAAATATATATATATACATACATAAAGATATAGAGAAATATGTTTCTGTTTACCATAATCCTTTTACGCAAATATGAAAGTATAAATCATGTAGTAGAGCTGCATGAATATAATTACAGGTAATAGTAAAATAAAGATGATCATCCCATTGGAAAACCGAAAAAAACTAATAGGGAAATCATTAAAATAAATGTTGAAAAGAATATGCAAATTAGCTAGATATTTTACAGATGAATGCAATTCCACGAACCATATATAAAGGAGTTGTATTTTATTTTTAAATAAATAGAAAAAAGTGTGTGTTTAATATGCACCCACATTTATAAAAGAATATATATATACATATATATATACATATATATATATATATATATATATACAGCGATGGCCAAAATAATGGAGCACTTATAAAACGATCAGATAATTATTTATACTCACGTATTTAAATGAACAACTGAGAGCAAATGTAAAATATTTAACATAGTATTTGCTTTAAAACCTCTCTCAAGCATTTTAGCTGAGTTTCATTCTAAATTCCTTCCGATATTCAAAACGATTTATTGTTATACTAAGTAACTAATATTACGTTTCATGTTAAGTCTAAATGACATAAAGGCTTGATTGTCCGATTCTAGTTTTCTTTCTCTAGTCAGGGGGAGGGTGTTTCGAATATATACTCCAAGCCCGTGCAAATGTCTGTCAGAGTCCTTACGGCAGAGTGGGACATATCCGGGCATGTTAAAGTAGTTAGAGGGGATGGAGGAGGGTAGCTTAGTCTCACTTAGTGCTAAAATATCCGGGGTGTTTGTTAAGAGAAATGCTTCAACATCATTTAAATCAGTTCTAAGCCCACGGATGTTAGTAAATGCAAGCCTCAAGGGATGAGGCAATTTGATTTTCTTTGAGTTTTGTCCTGGTTTAAGCGTACTCTTAGATTGTACTGTAATTTTTTATTTAAGAGATTAAAAAGTACACATTATTGCTTTATCTGATGATGGAGATTATCCGGAAGGAATTGCCTGGATGATTGAATTTTCTTTGAAAAGAGTTCCAGTAACGATTAAAAGGTACAAAGAAAAAGTATTTCAAAAACAGAAAAGAACTAGGCCGTAAACCACCAGGGAAGAAAAATCTTAGAAAATAGCACCCGTTGCAAATTAGAGAAGAAGTTCTCAAGAGCTTTCCCCTTAGATTAGATTGGATGCAAACAAAAACATTTCAGCTAAGACACTTAGAGGAAGATTATTAAGAAGTGAGATTAAAAAGATGGAAAGCAGGGAATACATCATACTTATCTTATGTCAACAGAAGAAAAACGACGGAAATTCGCAAAAGAACAACAACATAAAAATTAGACACGTGATGATTGGACCAGAATTGTTTCGTCTGACAAAAGAAACGTTGAAGTAAGTTAATAGCTTCTATTTCCCAAAGTTTGAAAGGAACAATTAAACTGTTTATGTGAGTACACATTCATAATATTTATTAAATTTTTTTTACAAATTCTTTTTGTCCATCAGATTTTGGCGCCCATGGAGCGTGTTACGTTCATCATAAGAATGGAGAGGCATTTCATCCTGATTGTGTGGTCCCACCTGTCGCATTTAAGGTGTGAGGCTGCATGCCTTCCTTAGGAATGCTGTACACATGTATGGCAAAATGAAATTCACATACTAACATAATGGTAAAGTTTATTTTGACTAAAATATTTAATAATAAAATACCAAGTGATGTAATTTTCCAACAAGGAGCGGCCCCATACCACACGTCAAATGTTTTTATGGGTTAGTTTTTGCAAAAGAATAACAGTGTTGAAGTGCCCCTAAAACCCAGCTCTAAATATAACTGACACTTTGTGTTCCTATCTAGGAAAAGAATGAAAATGCATGATTGTATAACAAAAAAGAATAAGAGGACAAACTTCATGAAGAGTGGCAGAAAATAAACCTAACAACTACAACAATTAACAAATAATATACAAACACGGATGTATACTGTTATAAAGGCAATAGGATGCCATGTCAAAGATGGATTGTTCTTAGAATAGATTTTTAATTTTCACATCCAAATTCTTTACCTTTAAATATATGAGTTTGGATCATAATTTCAATTTATTATTTGTGATCCATAATTTTGCCCAAAATTATATATATATATATATATATATATATATATATATATATATATATATATATATATATATATATATATACATACATATATATTGAATCATAATTTCCATTTTTCATTTGTGATCCATAATTTTGCCCAAAACTATATATATATATATATATATATATATATATATATATATATATATATATATATATATAATGTTTATGCAAAACCTGTTGCTTCCAATAAAGCTGTGATCAGATAAAAAGTCTGGGTGCAGGCATGGTTTGGGGATCGAAGCATCCAAGAGCACCCCAGCAGTATCTCACGATACCACCGGACTTTGTGAAATTATTGTCAATCTGTGGGATTGCCACATCCATGGTTAAGCGCATATATATATATATATATATATATATATATATATATATATATATACATATATATAACTACTTCATTTACTCACATAAAATTAATATACGAAAGTATAGATTTATGTGTAAAGTTTAAGTATTTACTTCAAAAGTGATCAATATGTAGGTAGAGCTAGTTATTAATTTATAAAATATATATGGCGATTAAGCTACACTTTATATTCGGCGTTTCATCCACTCTAGGATTCGTCAGGCTTATTATATAAGCCTGACGAATCCTAGAGTGAAGAAAACGCCGAATATTCAGTGTAGCTTAATCGCCATACATATTATATATATATATATATATATATATATATATATATATATATATATATATATATATATATATATATATAATTAGTGTTTGGTCAATTCAGATTATTATTTCCGATCACGATTGCTGATTTTTTTTTCAATACTCGATTCCTATTCGATAGTTTGACAGTTAGTCAATATATATACATATATATATATATAAATATATATATATATATAAATATATATATATGCATATATATATATATATACAGAGAGAAAGAGAGAGAGAGAGTGAATAAATGAAAAAAGACTATGCCATTCGACGAAAATATTGGAGATGCCCTCCTTAAAATTGTATCAAACACCCCCTTGAGGTTTTGGTAGAATGATTTAAAATTACAACTATCCGCCGCATTTTGTAAGGCCTCAGCTTTCTGCTCCCACCAGTTTTGTTTCATTTTCCGGAGAAGAGATTTTGCCAACCTTTTGGCCATTCTGAAAGCCTTGTGTTTCACTGAATAATTTTTGTCAGTAATCCATACTTGATGGGTTTGATGCATGTTATTGAGCAGTAGGACGATAGTTGGATCATTTACATCAAATCACTCTTGGTTTTTCCTTCGAACAACATATCCTAATGACTCTGTAGCAGAGTCATACACCGCAGTTTTTAACTCTCTCGAGGATGCCTCAATATCATTCTCACATACAACGGAGGACAACTTTTCATCAGTAGCCTTTTGAAATGAGTGCATTATCGCCTTTACTTTCAACTTGCCTACATCAATTCTCTTGATGGAAAAATTACGTTGGTTTCGAACAGGGCGCTTAGTTTTCAACCTGACTGTGGAGCAGATCAATTTATGATCTGACCAACATTCCCCGATGCTGTAAGAACGTGTAAGATTTATATCTTGTCTATCAGAACGACGTACAATGACATAATAATTGACATGATAATGATTAGACCGGGGATGTTTCCAACTATCTTACTTGCAATTAGGCAGCTGAAATACTGTATTAGTGAGCAAGGGATCGAATTCACTGCAAAGAGACAATAAGAGAACACCATTTGAGTTGACTTTACCAATTCCATATGAACCAATGACATTTCTCCAAAATTGTGTATCACTACCCACACGAGCATTGAAGTCACCCAAGACAAACAGATTATCCTGTATACAGACCTTGTTTATTTGTTCGCGTAAAGAGGAGTAAAACAACTCTTTTAGCGCATCAGATGAATTAAGTCTAGGTGCATAGAAACTCAAAAATGTGGCATATTTGTCGTTTCCTACTGCAATGCGCAAGGACATAAGTCCGTCATTTATACCAACGGGCAGGGACTCAAAATTCTTGGCAATATCAGTCCCGATGGCAAAGCCAACACCAGATTCACGTTTCTCAGAACTTGGTTTTCCAATCCAATAAAAAGTGTATCAACCTTCAACTTCCTCTAGATGTGCTGTATCAGCAAACCTAGTTTCAGAACGAGCTGCAACAGAAATTCTATGATGCCTTAACACACGTGCTAAGATAGCTGTTTTTCGTTCAGGGTTCTTTTTGTTATCCCGGAGTGTTCTTACATTCCAAGTCGCAATGGACATATTCGTTCCAAGTATTTTGTTTCTATTCTTGATTTGAGTGCAAATATTGGATGTCCAGACATCTGCACCTGATGGCAGGGACATGAGCAAGTAAACCATTATTAGGTCACCTTTTTAGACCCCTCCCCATGAAGAGGAAAGCAGTGCCATCCTATAAAGGGCTGCTTTCTTACGAAAGGAGGACACGAGTCACACAATTACTTGCGGGTGTTGTGAAAAAAGGCCATCTACCTTCCACCACCTATGTGCAATCTTCATGCTAGGAACTACCAGTGACATCCTTCACCTGTTCCCGTCACAATCCCATCATCGCCAGAGGGTGTTATTAATTTATTATTATTTAAAAAAAAAGCACATATCGATGTACTAAACCTTAGGCTTAAATGAGTGAAAATTGTTCACTGAACAACCTGCACTTTGATTTGTTTAAAGTGGACATTGCTTGTGCTGAACAAAGCACACTCTCTCCATCGGATTAACATGGCCTGTACAGGTGCACACATGTGCCACACGTCAGATGATAAAACGATCGCAGGATTTTCTTGTAAGAGTGTTCCACTCCTAGATCAGTTGCGAGCCAACACTAAAGGGCCTGATCCACCCTGGTAAGCTTTGTGTGAAGCTGGGTACGATACCAGCTATTTCTTGATCATTGACTCTAACGGTTAGTTCAGTCTAGGGGACACATTGCTTAGCGATGCTGTACCAACACCGTCCCCTCACAAGGGTTAGCAGGCCTGCTGAGACCAGTACCATATATATACATACAAAAAACGGGCCCCAATTCTAACTAGGCCCCGTTTCTTAGTTTTTTTCCTAAATGAAATGGAACTTTGGTCATAACTAGTTTATTAGATTCAAAACATCACATCAAAACACTAGGGCATTTGCCCTTTTTTCTCCTTTCAACAACATGTGTTCTAGATGGCTTCCATTCAGCTCCGTGCATCTCTTAAGGCGCAGTACGAAGTTGTCCATGACGTTTTTACAGACCGAATTGGTAATGGTTCTCATCTTTTCCCTGATAGCTTCCTTGAGTTCCTTGATGGTTCTGGGTTTCTTTGCATAGACGTTGTCCTTAAGATAACCTCAAAGAAAACATCTGGGGTGGGGGATGGCTCGGCCTCAGAAGTTCTCTTTTAACCATTCTCGGGATAGTTTTGAGGTGTGAAAACTTGCTCCGTCCTGCTGGAACCAGAACTTGCTTATGAGCGACGGGTAGATGGTCTGGAGCTCACTCTTGAAGGTTCTGAGGACCTTAACATACCGCTCCCTGGTGACTGTCACGGCTGCACCAGATTCTTCGATGAAGATTGATCCGATGATGCCTCTGACCGAGATTGCAACCCACACCGTGCACTTAGGAGAGCGCAGGCGCTGTATGGCTACTTAATTGGGTCTGGAGGACCCCCAGAAGACATTTGACTTGGAGTTCGCCTTTCCATCAAGATGGAAGTGAAGTTTTCTGAGGTCTAATGGAGGTTAAGGAAACTTGGTGGCTCCTCAATCTTCTCGAGCATCTTGACTGCCATAGCCCTCCTTTGCTTCTTGTCTGAGGTCGTAATGGTCTGCAGCGTCTGTAATCTGTATGGGTAAGCCCTGATATCGTTCACCAGCACTCTCCTGCAAGTCTCACGGGACATAGCGAGGGACTGACTTCGCTTACGCACAGAGCGTTTCGGACTCTGCTGGAGAGACTCTCTCACTCTTTCGACCAGCTCGGCTGTTCGCTTCTTGGGACGCCCCGAGTGGCCTGGACGGTTCTTTCTGACAGCGTCAGGGTTCTCCACGGTCCCATACTTCTCGAAGTGGTCCACCCAGTTCAGAATTCTGCTTTTGGATTGAACCTTTTCACATTCGAACTAACGCATGAAAATGCCCTGGGTTTTCTTAAACGAGCCTGCTTTTAGTAAAATTTAACACATTGTATTCATGAGGAAGTTCTTAAATAATACATACGATTCAATACGAACCCGACCATGGAAGATCAGGAAAACATGAATTTATAAGACCAAAAAAAGCAACCTTGACAGCCCTTCGGAGCCCGTGGCGCAGTTGATAGCAACGTTGAATCTCTACAGTTCCAGGTAAGAATTGTCTGAAGATAGCTATTTCAATCCTACCCAAAGTCGGCCAGAGGCTTCCTTGGCCAAACGTGGTGAGATGACAACAACTATGGAAGGCAGTAATTGCATTGACTGATTCAGAGTTCCTATCCGTCGCGGTTAGCACCTGACGAAGGCCAGAGGAATAATTGGCCGAAACGCCGTGAAGCAACTGAGAAAAGAGTAGGATAATAAATAAAAGTTAGTATTTAATTTGTGTTTTAGTTCTTCTGTGTACCTGTGGGGAGAAAAAAGGATGTACTCATCATATCTTGTCTATTTATTTATTTACGTTTATTTACGTTTAACGGTAATCTAAATTTAAATGGACCGGATTCTAAGAATAATAAAGAGATCAGTACCACATATATACATACAAAAAACGGGCCCCGATTCTAATTAGGCCCCGTTCTCTAGTATTTTATCTGAATGAAATGAAACTTTGGTTATAACTAGTTTTTTATATTCAAAACATCATCTCACAAAGATGTTTTTTCATGGTCAGTGCAGATTTTTATTTATAGAAAGTGTTATCGAATTGGAAATAGGTCACGTCGGTAATAAGTATAATTATCTGTATTAGTGACTTAGAGGAAATCAATTTAATTTAAGTGAATGTGTAGCTAATTATTGATGAGGACAGTAGCACATAAAAACGATCTCCAAGATATGTATGGATTTATTATATGTTTTGATATATTTTTTTTATTTTGTTTAATAGGTCACCAGAGTTCTTTACATGTTTGTTGCTAATGGTACCCATTAGTGGAGTAAGGATGTGTGCAATGGTTTCTACTATTCTGTGTTGCACGGCCTATATTGGATATAAATAAGTGCATGGGAATGTTCGATTTATGCGTCTTAGGAACACAGATATAATGTAGATATAATTACGTGATGCTCAATGTAATATTTCCACTTTTGCATTTTTAACAAGTTGTTGTGAATGATTTATTAAAAGTTTCAATGTATTTGTATATAGTTTTTGAATTCGTGTCCGATAATTATGTATACAGTTTTTATGTAAATTTTATCTAATATTTCTATGCCTCCGCCTTTATCATCTTGTGATTTTACGATTACTTTTTTATTCGTTGTTTTAGAGTATCTGTTTATCCTTTCATTAATATTTGTTCGTTAGTTTGGGGGTTGTTATGAAGAAAACTCCTTGTATATGCCCTTTGTAAAGGCGTCTGAATCGTCGTGTTTATATGTTTTAGGGGTGTGTTAGTGATGATGTGTGAATGTATGCCGGTTGCGAATTTTAATCCGAAGCTGAGAGCTTTAGTTTCAATTACTGAGATTGGTGTAGCTTAGTAACTATGTACCAAGTCTGGACGTCCAAGTGTCATCCAATTACTGTTTTCAATTAATCTAGAAAGTTTGTTTTCCAATTTACATGAATTGTGGATATTGAATTTTTACATTCTGTACTCATGCAGGAGTTTTCTAGTTAATGCGTTATATTCTTGAAAAGGTGGGAGTTTTGATGCTTTGGAAGAGTATCTAAAGATTATAGATAGTTTTCGATATAGTCAAGGAAAATGTGATCTTAAGGTTTAAAAGCTTTATGAATACACACACACGCACACACACACACACACACACACACACACATATATATATATATATATATATATATAGCAATATCCCACACAATCTAGGAAAAGAAGCTATCGCATATTGGATTGATAAACATACACAGACTTTACACCCCAGATTCAATAAACAATTCGTGATTGATAGCATCGACATAATCCTCAATAACAACTCCTTCTAATTCAATAAAGACAACTACATCTAAATACTAGGCACAGCGATGGGTACCAAAATGGCACCGACATATGCCACCCTTACACTCGCTTTCCTAGAAGAGACCCTTTATGAAAAAATAGAGCAAAAGTACGGGCACAATATAAAAACACTCTTCATAAAATCTTGGAAAAGATACATAGACGACTGCTTTATCCTCTGGAGAACCTCATGGGGGGTATCAAAGAAATCCACACTTTACTACAAAATCTACATCCAAAAATAAACTTCACACTAGAACAAAGCCCCACAGAACTACCTTTCCTAGACATCCTAGTAACAATTAAAAAAAAACAACATAATCACAGACGTCTACCACAAACCCACAGACACTCAGCAATACCTCCACTTCAAAAGCCACCATCCTAAAAACTGTCTAAAATCAATACCCTACTCCCTAGCACGTAGAGTCTGCACCATAGTACCAGACAGACACCTCTGTTCAACTAGACTGAACGAACTACAAATTACACTGCGGAAAAGAGGATACCCACTACCACTAATACAGAAAGGTATTGAACTGGCTGAAAAAATTTCAATAGAGCAACTAAGAACCCCAAAAGAACACAACAAAGAACAAATTCTAGCATACGTCTCTACACACAACACAAACAACCCAGAACTATTCACACATATAACAAAAAACCTTATCCTCCTCAATCAAAACGACAAACTAAACAACATACTTAAAACAACAAAAATAATAAAAATCAAACGCCAACCCAAAAACTTCAAACACATCCTAACTTCCTCAAAACTCGTCCCACATGCTACAAAAGGGGTTACAAAATGCAACAAACCGCGATGTGGAGTATGTGAAATAATAATAGAAGGTAATACATACACATTCAAAAATCCAGCACAAACATTCAAAATAAAAAAGGATCTAAATTGCACCTCCAGAAATGTAGTATATGCACTAAGATGCACAACATGCAACAAATCCTACATAGGCGCCACCAAAAATTTCAGTTATAGATAGGCCTTACATAAGAGCAACATCAAAATTGCAGATAACAGACACCTCTATGTTTCAAAACACGTACACACATGCAGTGGAAACAGCTTCAAAATAATGCCAATCTTCCAAACAGACAATTATTTTTATTTACTTATACAGGAAAAAACTTCATCACCAAATCCACTCCTGAACTGAACAGAACCTAATACCATCATACAAAAACATGAAATGCAAGGTACACTCGCATGCACACCCATACACATACACATACACACACCCACACATAAATCAGAACCGACACATTAAAACCCACACACGTGCGCGCATACAACCACACACAGACATAACACCCCTATCTCTAATACAACACACTGAACAATACCAACCCTACTTAACCTCGAACCAACAACACAAGGAGATACCTAGAACCGTAGTATAATATCTGTTCCAACACCTCGCTCCCTCCTCAGTCAGGGGAGGAAAACCCCCTCATGACTGAAACGACTATCTTCCCTTCTATCATCCCCTCCCATACCTACACCCCCAATGCCCCCCTCTGGGGAACAAAATCTTCCCCCACACTAGGAACCGATCCTGGGTCTGGCCATACCCCCATGGGGAGACAAATAAATAGAAACATTAAAAAATCCCCTATTTTAAATACACCCCTCTTTCTAAACAAACATAATATAAGACTAAAACGAAAAAATCACAATACTAAAATCCAAGAATCCAAAAAATAAATATCAAAATAGAATGAAAGCACCCCTACCCTTACTTCAGAAGAGCCAGTCCCCCCTCCCAACACATACACATTAGTAACGACCTCGGACCACAGCCGCCTTCCTAAGAAAGCAAATAACCCCAAAATACTATAAAACAATATACACATTCCCAAATCAATAAAAGCAAACACACACACGCGCACACACACACACACATAAACACACACGCACACACACACAGACACACACACACACACAGACACACCCTTCCCCACCCTAAAGGAAAAGAAAAAAAACACATTACCAGAAAGAAATGGCGACTGACTGACTACAGCCAGGTCAAAATCTCCCTGGACAAACCAAATAAAAAAGCAATAATAAAATAAAAATTCAGCATACCAATGTATAATAAACACTTACAAGCCTCCACCCCTTGGAAAAACTCCAAACTAACGAAAATCGCCATTTTTACACATTTGAAAATAATTTCTGACGAGGACGCATCAGACCGTCTGAAACGTACGTAAACGATTTCAATGACTTAAAAACAGTATTATAATGATCCAAACATAATTCTCAATGAAAAACCAAGACACGGAATAATAAAATAATGTTAAAAAATGCACATTGTTGGTGACTACCCCCTTATTTATATATATATATATATATATATATATATATATATATATATATATATATATATATATATATATACATATACATATATATTATATATATATATACTAGCCTGGGTGCCCGGAGTTGCCCGTGGGTTTGGAGGTGTTTGTTAAGCAATAAAAAAAGTGTTAGTAGGAAGGTAGGCTCGAACCCCTACTGCGAAGGAGGAAAAAACGTGAAAAAAAAAGTGAAGTATTTGCTTTTACACGCATCGCCAAACCTGACGTAGGTTTAAATTAAGGCTAGACAATCGAAAACAGGGGATGATTTTCGACAATATCAGTGAAAAAAGCGATCCCTCCCTATAGAAAAGTGTCCAGTTAAAGAGTGAAGTAATTAATTCTTTTAGCCAATCTTTCGATATTTGTCGTCTAAATGGCCGAGAACGATTCTGATTCTGTGAAAATCTGTCGCCTCAGTCGAGAGTATTAGGCAGACATACAGCATACATGCGTAGTATTATATATTGGCAGTTCAAATTTCCGAACGAAACCGATTAAAAAGCTTGCCCTATATCTTAATACTGTTTATGTAAAATTTCAAGTATTTAGACCAGATATTGGCTGCGTAATTTTGTAGAGACTGCAGAGGTAAATTAAAAAAAACAACAACTTTTACTCCAATTTGGATCCGTTAACATTCATTATGTTTGTTTTTAGTAAAATTAAAAGTTTGACCTATGTCCAAGTTACCTACATTTAAAATTTCAGGTGTTAAGCCCCAAAATTGGCGAATGAGTTTGGTAGAGTTTTCAAATATAAAATCGTTGAACTTTGACCCTTTGACAACTGAACTGCTGGCTGGAAACCGATTAAAAAGATTTCACCAAATCTCAATAACCCTTATGTCAAATCTCGAATCTGTAGACCGAACATTGACATATGTACGGAAATGTACACACACATACGCACACACTGACAATTTCCTTTATATATATATATATATATATATATATATATATATATATATATATATATATATATATATATCACTTTTCAGAGTAGACGACAGGAAAGTATTTTTGTTCCTAATCGTATATTCTGTTTTATTTCTCAATCATCTCTATTATTTTCTGAAGAAGTTCCTTCAAAATAGAAAGGAAACGTTGAAAATTTCCTAAAAAGCTGCAGGTTATTTCTTCTTTTGCCATATACATAGGAATATATATATATATATATATATATATATATATATATATATATATATATATATATATATATATATATTTAAACAGCTGTTTCGTGGTACACAATTTTAATATTGCTTTGAAAAGTATGAATGGAGTCATTATGGGTGAAAAAAAAAACAAGAGAAACGGGAAATCGTATAGAGACAAATCGACTAAAAAGAATTATAGGTAAAAAAAAAAAACATCGAATAAAAAAGGATCCATACGAAATTTCGTGTAAAAAAAATAATTAAGGGATCTAGAGGTTAACCTTTTAACCGACCTTTTTCGATAGATCTCGTCGGTAAGTTACATTAAATTAACGAATGAGAATGGAAAAAGGGGAGGAGATGAAGTCGAGAAAAAATATATATATATAATTAAGAAAATCCGTTGTCTACAAATAATTATAGACAAAACAGAAAAACCAGCGTACATGTAGACTTTTTTATTAGAGTTTTGGAATAACTCTAATTTATGTGAAAGTTCGTTTTGTCTACATAAAGCTGGTTTGCGCATCAGCACACTGACGGCCTCCAAGATGTTGAGGTGCTGTTTGTTCCGGGCTTTATGTAAAATGCGAAAACATTCATCAGAATATGCTTGGCCACAAGTTTTATTTTCGTACAAATGAACACCAATTGACGATTCGAGAATTGGTGGCCGTCCGGATGTATGGTCGTCCGGATGTATATATATTTTTCAATTTGTATTTTCATAATATTGCTAACTTGAAAATATGCCAATTTTTAGTTACATTTTCCTTCGACATATCATGTTTATTCAAAAAAGAAACTCTCCAACGTTTTAAAATTTTATTTGAGAAATACACATCCGTTTTTTTTTTAGCTCTTTGGTAACTGTCTGCTATTTAACTAAACATACGTAAGGCGTATTACATTAACATTACATTAACATAAGAATAAATCCTATGCGTGTTACATAAATATGTCTTTAAGTTTGTAATGATAACCGAGGATACACACACACACACACGTATACATATATATATATATATATATATATATATATATATATATATATATATATATACATTATACTTATCTTTACATACAGTTTAGTATGACCAAAGTATCGGAAGATAATCTTTAATCGGACATAAAAATGACCAAGCTGCTACGCACATTAAACATGTAAAAAGGGAGACAATCGAAGGGTTATATAAACAATACCAGATAATTGATGTTGAAAATTAATAGAGACAGACGAAAATAAACGAGGTTGCTGCCAAATCAGTTATTTTAGGACTGAATCAAAAATCTCAGTCGATACTGGGAACGTACTGAGTAATTGGTTACATTGCTTAGATGTCTATTACACTCAAGTATCGAATAATACAATAAAACTAAGAGAACAGTAAACGCAAGGAAAGACAAAACAAGACCATATTTTCAACAATTATAAATGAATGCAACAAAATGTGTAAGGGATAAAAGCTTCATAAAAATAATGCCTTTCAAAATATATACAACGTAGGAAATATATAAGCAACACAAAAGAATGCCATACGTGTTAAATAGTTGATAAAACATTTTCCCAAAACAGCTGTTTGCGTGATAAACTCCTAAAAATAAAATGAATTGATAAAAATATCCACACCCTTTAAACGTCGAATTGAAATAAGCAGGACGACTGATACATGATAAACGCGACAAAGAATACAATGAAAAGCAGTGCAAAGGAAAGACGTAAAAATATTTGACGAACACCAGGAGCCATTATTCAGCCATGTTTCTCGATTTCTCACTTAAGATAATTTAAACTAAATTACTGCCCCCTCCATAGACTGTTATTCATTCGCTATTCTTTATTGTAAGTTTTTTTTACTGCACTTTCCATTCGTATTTTATTTTGTTTTTATTTTATCCTTCTGTTCTTGTTAAAAATCTACTATCTTCACCGGTATTTCCTTGGGGTTGGAAGGAGATATTTCACGTATTTCGACGTACTTTATTTCAATTAATTTCTATCGTCTTTCTCGCACTATATTTATTCTGCCAAAAACATTTTATTTTGTCTCGCGTTCGCCAGGCCATATTTAGCTACTAGCTAAATAATCGATATACGCAACGTAATTTCCTTCTGATATTTCTCTCTAAATACATATATATAATCGTTCTACGCCACGTAATCTTCTGATATTCTATTATTTAATATATATATATATATGCATATATATATATGCATATATATATATATATATATATATATATATATATATATATATATACGACATACCACACTGGCATTAAGTGTTGATATTGGAAGGACATTTTTATATGAACACTTCAAAATAATCTGCACACATTTTGTTTGATTGTATCTTGGTTTTAACAGCTACAGATCGAAGTCTTACCGTACTAGTGTAGCCAAACTTTGCATACCTGCATAAAATTCAATATAAATACTTGAAGTTGTTATTTGGAAATATTGAATAAACCAGGTTGTTATGCTTTGGATTTTACTCTACGCACACAGTTTTAATCTGAGAGAGAGGACATAGGTTATCGTAAGTACAAAGGATAGATAGTTTATATTAATAGTTAAACGCTGTAAACGTTATTTAGTTTGATTTTCCTTTATATACGTATTACTCTAAGCAGACTTTCTGATCTTTTTACTAATGAAAATAGATTAGCTGACGGATTATGGTAAATAATCTTAAATGCATTATTTTATTACTACATTCACCTCTAAGTGGCGTTTTTTTGGTTCATATGACGTATGTATTGCTATTCACTGTCTGTATTATAAGGTAATATAATTATGTATAGACTCATTGTTCTCTAAAGCAGCTATTATGTTTATAAATCCAAATAGTCTATTAATATAGAGGATAATAATATATGTCACGATCTATTTAAATAAATAAGATGCACCTAATTTCAGAATAGCAGAGACCTCTAAAACGGTATTGCATACATTCTAAAATATCTTCTATCTACACTTTGTTTTTGTTTTTTTGAGGTGTGCAGATTTGGGGGTCTTCATCTGACGTTTTATCGGTTTTATAGCTGTTGATTATATGATGTCCAATGTAAAAGTCGGAAACTTAATTTTTCCCTTGATAGTTAACGATAATGTTTTTTTGTTTTTATTCAAAAGAGAGCGTTTAAGTGTCGAATTTGTCTAAAATTTGCAAAAAGTAAAACCGCATTCTACTTATGGTTTAATATCACCATCATCGATTTTTAACAATGTAACTTCAAAGTTTTTGCAAATTATTAAACTTGTTCCTGAACCTTTGTCTAGTATTACAATTTTTCTATTTAATTTTTTGAAAAGAAAATAAATTTTGCTAACGTTTTTAACTTTGTATAATACTTGCGTATTGCACATTAATTTCCATCCAGCAAACAGTTTAATTAGTTACCATGCGTTACTTTTATGTAGGCAGCATAAGTATATATTTGCTGTTTTCGTTGCTTATATTATGGCTATGCATATATATAGCAAGCGAACCACACACAAAACATCTATTATCTAGCATAGATCAAGCAAACCGCGACGAAATCCGTCTATTTAATGTACCTACTTCATTCAAATAAGATGTGTGATCATCCAACCCCTGCTATTTCATGCCGATGTCTTACGAGTAGAATCTTTACATTCGCTAGGGCGATGTCATTCAACAAGTAAACTTACGAAAGAAATTATCATTAGAATATTGATAATATCAGAGATGACATAATTATTTAGGTGCAGCTTTCTTATTCCATGGTAGTTTTTAGACTTAATTATGTGTGGTACGGTTGCTCAAGTGACAAAGTACTTGTTTCGCTTGCAAGGGGTTTGGATTTCAACTGAATGAGCACAAATCCTTATGAAACCCGAGTTTTGTAATTCTGGTTTTTGGTTTGTACAGATTTTGTAAGATGCGACTTTAGTTGACTGTAGAAATAATTATATCATCCGCGACATCTAGAAAATATAAACAAACACATTATATATATATATATATATATATATATATATATATATATATATGTGTGTGTGTGTGTGTGTGTGTGTGTGTGTGTAGTAATCCAGATACAGTACTGTTTCGCTGTTTTACAGCTCATCAGTGCGTCTAGACAAGCAACTACCTCAAACCCGGATCGAAATCCGACCGCCTAAATGACAGTAGGAGCTTGTAACCATTGCGCTATTGGACTGCTTATATGCAGGCAGTTAATTACCAGTGTTTTGACACTGTCCAAATACCTAAGCTAACTTTGTTTACACAAAGAGCATCGTTTAAAATTCTGATGGTAATCTGTATATCACTCCCCAATATGCTCAACCTTACATAGGAAGACTTATAGTCATCCACATACAGTACTGTTTCGCTTTTTCGCAGTTCATCAGTGCGGATAGACAGGCAATTACCTCAAACCAGCATCGAAATCCGACCGCCTCAATGCCAGTCGGAGCACTATATATATATATATATATATATATATATATATATATATATATATATATATATATATCGAACTTATTTGGGAGAAACCTTTTCTTTGTAAACAGAATAAATATTTTCTAGGTTTAAATATGATTAGCCTCTATGAGACTCTATCATTGTATAAAAATTATAAGGTGCCTTATTTTATATATATAATGTTGCCCTTGCCCCCCCCCCCACGAATACACTTTATTTTAAACGCATGTAACCCCCGTTGGTGGCTATCCCTTTTCTAATAAAAATATCGATTGCTGAAGCGCTAGATAAATTTATAAAGTTTATTTGATATTTTTAATAATGAATATAGAAAACTACCCTACATCATTGCAATATATATATATATATATATATATATATATATATATATACCTTTTTATGAGTAATATATTTTTGTATTTGATGAGTTGTTTCCGCTATTCAACGAAACAAAATTTAGACGTATATCATTAAATTAAAAATAAAATATTATCAGCTAGTTTTGGAATAAGGACTAATGTTCTTAGGTCCCTGCGTAATTTTTATTTTGTATTTCAACTGATGTACTTTCAAAAAAGTTTTCGTACTAATCCCTCTATTTTATATATCATTTTAAATAGTGTTATTTGCATAATCAAACTCTTTAAATTACGAACGTTTTAAAACAATTATCTGTTGTATTCAGAACGTTTAATACGAGATGGAGAAAAAAAATTCGCACAATTGTCTTATTTAGTTAGACTGAAATACTGCCGAAACAGCGCGCAATATCAACGAAGAGTTTGGTGGCCCAGGAACCATACTGTACGCACAGCACAATGTTGGTTTAAGAAATTTCATAACTGCGATGAGGGTTAGAATATTATGAGCGTAGTAGTTGGCCATCGAATATTGACAATGATCAATTAAAAGATTTCGTTAAAGTCAATCCATGCACAACTGTTAAAACACCTCCATTCGAATTAGGCGTAATGTATACAATGATATCTAACGACTTAAGAGAGATTGAAAAAGCTTGATATATGGGTCCATTACGAATTAAACAACAACCGAACGAAACACAGTTATGAAGTGTCATCTTCTTTTCTCAACGCTGCAAAACCGCCCTGATTCTTGACCTGATTGTGCCTTAAAATTAGAAGTGGGTTCTATACGAAAACCGGCGACGCTCAGCTCAGTGGTTAGACACCGTCAAAGCTCCACGACACTTTCCGAAGCAAAAATTGCACGAAAAGAAAGTAATGATCACAGTTTGGTCGTCTGCGATCGGTCTCTTCTACTACAGTTTTTTTTTAATCAAGGCTAAATAATTCATTGCCATCAGAACGCAAGATTTTTACACTATTTGAATTACTACACTTGTTTACGTTAGCAAGATTATGTTGATTCTGAAAATTCTTATTTCGATCAATAATTTTTTGTTTTAGACGAAATATGTTCATCTAAATAAAAAAATTAAAAACTGTCAATATGATACATACATTAATATATATATATATATATATATATATATATATATATATATATATATATATATATATATATATATATATATATATATATAGTCTTATCTGTAACATTCCAAATTATACTGGGGTTATATAATTCAGTAATCGTTCATAAGCTACAAAATTATTATATTTCATATTTGAGCATTCATATATTGGTTTACCAAAAACGAGGACTTCAAAGAATGGGTTGATAGCAACAAATAGTGTATTTCCCCGTTAGTTACAATTGTTTCAAGACTATTTGTATTAAAGCCACACATTACGTAAGAAAATTATGGTTTGATGGAAACAGTAGGTTAAATCGTTGGTAATGAAATTAGTATCATGGTTAAGATATGCATTACAATCTTATATTTTGAATTAGTAAGCCTAGTTTTAATTGGATTTGTTTAATTAACAAATAAATCATAAATACATATTAAAAATTTACCAAAACAGAAACATCGAGCGGCTTGAGTTACTTCCCTTTCATCGTTTTGAATTTTATGATTTGGGTAACTTATAATTCCAACTAAACCTTTAAAATTTCGAACGTATAGCGTTATCAGCCTGTTTACATGTAAAATATCTGATAATGTTAATCTTAATAGGAAAAAATATAATAGATCGAGATACTTAATTTTGGTTGGTTGGATATTTTTGTTTTACGGCATATCAACCCTTTTCCGGTGATTTAATGCCGAATCCAAAGATTTTGAAGAAAAGTTTTTAATAGAATATTTGTTTTTATGTCAGTTTCTAGTTAACCCACAGTTGAGGCCCTAACAAGAACTACCACTCCGTATCAGAGTGGACCTGACAGCAATGGAAATTAAAGGGTGGATCCACACTCCCTAAAGCCCGCAAGCTGGGGCCTCACAACTGGATATAGTTTAAGGTCATATTCAGGACCAGATCCTTAATTTTAAATGAAGAATGAGAATGAACTAAGTATAAAGTACTGTTAAACTTTCTTTCCAAATTCAATAAGTTTTAAACAAACACTTTTCTTAAATTGCATAAATAGGTTAGCCGATTTTCTTTGTAAATAATCAAAGCAAATTCAAGATACGAAACTAACATAGAATCCCAACAAGGTAACTTAGTTGACTAGTCCGGATTAAAAAAATAATTCAAATTAAATAAAAAAAGAGAAATTTAATTTAAGAAATCAATGAATAGTATTAATAAAACATATTAAATGTGGTAACATTGTATGATACTTTGTTTGATTTTTTTTAAATGGAGATACGAAAATAAGTAAATATATAAATCTTTAAAAATACTTTGCAATGATGCGATATAGGTAAACTACTTTCGCTTGTTTTTTTTTCCTCATAAGGGAAATGGTTTCCATTATAATTATCGTTAAAGTGTGTTTTTTATTCAATAAGTCTGAAGACAGGCTGTTCTTGTGAAAATATTCAAACGACATAATGTTTGGATTTGTCTGAATATTCTTGAAACAATTGTAACTAACGATGAAATACACGATTTGTTACTATCAACCCATTCTTTGAAGTCTTGGTGTTTTGTTAAAACAATATATATATATATATATATATATATATATATATATATATATATATATATATATATATATATATATATATATCCATCTAAATAAAACAGTTGATGCATGTGTGTGCAAATATTTAACAGGTAAACTCGTTAACTATTGGCCACATAACACTGAAATTAATGGAAAACAGGAATTATACACCAAGGATGGTTTATAACCAGAAAAATCATTTAATGGGTTGATAAATGATGCATACAGACATCTATCGGCAAGTTACAAACCGAAATGTTTATTTGAACTGGCTGTCATGTTTTTACTTCTTTCTGAGGATGCTCATATAAACTGCATTTGTTCAAGTCTTTTAATATTTACATTTTACTGTCTGGGTGTCCGGCGTTGCCCAGGTGTTTTGAGGTGTGTGTTGAACAACAAAAAAATGTAGTAGGCAACCCGATTCGAACCCGTAACGCAAAGGAGGAAAATAATGTAAAAAAGTGACCTCTTTGCTGTTGCGTCCATCCCCAAACCGGAAGTGGCAAATCTTTAAATTAAAGCTAGTCTATAGAAAAGGAGGATTGACTTTCGAAAATATCGGCGAAAAAACGACGCCTTCTTGTATAAAGTGCCCAGTTGTTAATTCCTAGGATTCCATTTTTTCATTTGAGATGGCCTTTTTGTTCAATCGTTTACATTTCCCAAGTAAGATTATTTTCGCCGTCTCTATAAATAAAGCTCAAGGCCGAGCCTAAACGTTGCTGGGCTTTATCTTCAGACACGTTGCTTTTCGCATGGTCAATTGTATGTTGGATTTTCAGGCATTGGGAGTCCTGAAAAAATCTACATTTATGCACACCTGTTAGAGGTCACACCCACAATGTTGTTTATGCAGAAACTTTTCAAAATTAATGGTACACATACATATACCAGTGTTGAAATATACCATGTATTAAACTAAAATTAAATTATTCCATTAACAGCCTATATTACAGATGTTATTTTTATATGTATGTTACATAAAATAGTTAAAACAAATGGTATAACAATGTTTAGATATGCACTATGATATAAATTGATAATTGCAATTCTTACATCATATTTAAAAAGAAGAAAGACTACAAGATAAATGATTAAACTATAACAAAGAATTATGGTTACTGGTGTTATTTCTATAAAATAAAACGCACCTACTGCTCCTATCTTATGTAGAAAAAGAAACTATTATTAATAATTATTTCATTTAATCAATAACATAATAATATTTAAATATATCAAATACAAGCTGGAAAATCTGGGTACCTTAGCTAGTATATATATATATATATATATATATATATATATATATATATATATATATATATATATATATATATATATATATATATATATATACTAGGTGTCTTAAATAACTTTCCTGATTTATAACATTTTTTTAGACTTTAAATTTCAGTATGCTCTTGATATACATAACATAAGATGACTGAGCAATTTTTATGGTTTCAAGTTGGAATGAACAGCTACAGCAGGAATTGGTATACCTCCTACTAAAGCCAGCTTGACGGCGTTGGTGAATTTCATATAAATATATGCGCGCGTGTGTGTGTGTACGCATTTATATAATAGATTATGTGTTTAATTTCTATAACTTAAGTAACGTCTCAATAGAATAGTTTCGTAATAATTATTTTTCCCAGAATTTAAATGTTCAGACTTATTTTTTAAAGCAATAGTTTCAGACTAAAGCAAATAGTTAATGCTCCGTTCGCAAGTAAAGCCGGAAGCGAGTACAATTTGTTGGTGCTTATTTTTACGTTTGGTTCTTACAGACTTTATTTTCCATAAGTAAAACTTTGCAATGAATCAGTTTTTTTTTTTATTATTTGTGTAATACCTAGCGCCCTGAAAAAGACAGTATCAATTCGAACTAAAAACAAAATTACCTTGGTCTAGAAGAAATTCTCCTTCATTGGCCGCGGACATAATAATATAAATTCAGCATCAGAACAGATACTACAGTTTTTCGCAGTCAAAAATCGATTAAGCAAGCAATTTATTTGTGAACAACTAATTCAATTAAAATTAAAAAATACCAACATCTTCAGCCTGTACAAAAAATTTCTTCCGATTTAAAAGAAAGGAAAGTGGCCAAAGAGTTAATTCAGTTCGTTGCCCAACGTAACACTATCTCACACGTCTTTCTACATTAATGTACTGTTTGATTTCCTCTCCTTATATATGTTCTTATATTCTGTTTTTATCACTAATGTATCTTTTAACTGACACAACCAACCAAGTCAATTGTGCCTCTAAGTTCTTAAATGTCTCTTTGTTATTGCTATTTTATTATCCCTGTCTGTCCACCTATAGCTATTTTTTGTCAACTAAACGTGACCCGTTGACCAATATATTGCGGATAACACAAACTGATTAAAAAAAAAAAAAAAAAAAAAACAGGAAAAAATAACGAGACAACGGCAATTTGAAAAATGTCAAAATTAGCAAACGAAATGAAGGCTAAAAACAGAAAACGTATAAAACCTAATAAAAGAATAAAAACTAACTAAAAAATATATCAAAATCCAATAATGATCTCTAAAAAAAACGAACAAATACCGCAGATCGTCTAATTGGGTGGCCGTCCATTAAAACGTATAGTAAATAGTTCCGGAGTTGCTCGTAAATTTGAGGCGAGTTGTCGCAATTTGATAGACTAAGAGCGTCCATTTTTATTGCAGTCCAGTGGTGAAAGAATGAATTAAGACGGAACGGCTAATAAAAGTGGATGGTTCTTTTTCACCTACCGGACAGAAATACACAGGCAAGACGTTATTGACTAATACGATCGATAGGAACAGGCCGATGTAAATTGATATAAAGTGAAATAAACATAGCCAAAAAGTAAAACAGATATATATCTTGATGATACACACACACACACACATGCATATATATATATATATTTATATACACACGTATATTAATAGATATCGATGTTATTTTATTTGTTTTTGTTTTTGTTTTTGCGATGCATTTGGAATGAATTCAATTATTTATACGAAAGTTCATTTTTACCTAAATGCGAGTTGGGCATAATTTTCCATTTTACCAATTTTGTTCCACCATATGGGGAGCGGCATATATATTGCTTTTTTTTTTTTAAATATAATTATCCACTGACACGTTTTTCGTCGTCTACGACGCATAAGAGTGGCTTACTCTTGCGAGATTTAAGAACTCGCTAGATTCCACCACTCTGATGAGTTGTAGACGGCGTAACATGTGTTAATTATATTTTAAAAAACAATATATATATATATGATGAATCGTAGACGACGTAACATGTGTTAATTATATTTAAAAAAACAATATATATATGATGAATCGTAGACGACATAGCATGTGTTAATTATATTAAAAAACAATATATATATATATATATATATATATATATATATATATATATATATATATATATATATATATACTAGCAGGGGTGGCCGGCGTTGCTCGGGTGTTTGGAGGTGTATGCTGTGCAAAAAAAGCAAAAAAAGAAAAGAATGGTTAATTTTTTAAAACTTTGACCCCTATTATGACCCCTTAAAATTTATTGTTTCGGGCTCAAATCACTTTATTAAGTTAGATCCATGTTCAAGTAACCTATATCTAAAATTTCAAGTGTCTAGACCCAAAATTGTCGGAGGAGTTTGGTAGAGTTTTTAAAGGTCAAATCGTTGAAATTTGACCCCTTAACAGCCATATTTCTGGCTGACACCCGTCACATCGATTTTCCCAAATCTCAGTACCCGGTATTTCAAATTTCGAGTCTATAGACTAAAAATTGATAGAGTTATTTCTTAGGGAAATGTACACAGACAGACAGACACACAGACACGCAGACACACAGACAGACACGTTCACTTATATATATATATATATATATATATATATATATATATATATATATATATATATATATATATATATATATATATATATATGACTGTGTGTTGTGTCCTTTCATTGTCTGGATAATGATATCGTAAAAAAAGATATCATGCCTAACTTTGCAAGTTCTTCTCTTCTGCCTATGTTGCATTCTGATGACGCTCTTGCAGTTTAAGGTACCGATGCAGGGGATATACCTATCGTTTAGTAAAGAGGTTGCCGAATTTGTTTTGATAAAATTTGTGACGCTGAAAGACACCACGATTTCAAAAATCTACCTGCAGTGATCACAAGTGTTTTGCATTGGATATTTTATATTCTTGAATTGTTTAATCGTGTCCCAACAAAAGAAAATGCGAAGTCGTTGAAGATTTTTTGTCATGTCGATCAAAAATATCAAAATTGTTGATCATAACTTACACAAAACATTTGTTGTCTGGAGACACTAAAGCTAATGCCACTTGGAGCAAGTTTACATTTTATAAAATTAGGAAGAGTCGGTTGGAAATGTAACACCGGTAGCAACTATTGTCGATGTTTTAAAGAAAAGTGTGTTTGTGTTTAACTTTTAAAGTTCAAAAGTTTAATAAATCATGGATTGCAATTGTAAGCTGGTTGAATGAAAATGAAAAACTGCTTTAATAGAATGCGTTTACTCGCCCTCTGATTTAATAATGAAAAGACTCACCCAGTTTGTTTTCAATTTTCTTTTGTTTTTCAAGTTTTCTAAATTTTAGACATTAATTTAAAAATAAAGTAATACGGCGGTTAATGCGTATTGCACTTGCATGTTGTGTTTAAATCATTGTTTGAACATCATTTATAACTATTTAAAGGAAGCCGTGATTTATTCGAAAATAAGAAAAAAAACGGATAATAAAATGCAGAATAGTAGGGTAGACAGTGCCATAGGATTTTCTTAATGCAGATTCATATTACTGTCTAAAAATATGTGTATTATATTTTATATCACATGCTATTTGTAGAGTCGGTACACATTTCGTACACGTATAGGCTGCGAATACAGTACTGATAAATCTTGGGAATATACATTTGTTTATATTTAATGAGTAATGGAATATGTAGACAGTTTCGAATAATTTATGGTTGTCCAATTATGCATGCAATATTTATGTGGCTTATGCGCGGTTTCTGTGAGTTACGGACGAGTAGATAAGCGCGAGCCTGTGAAAAAGCTTGTTACGTTCTGTGTGGGAGAGGAATATATGAGAGTAAGATTCTACGGCATAAATGTGATAATATATGAAAGGATGTATAAAATAAGATAGTTTCTATAATCAACGACGAATAAGAGTCTGTAATAGAATACCTTCACAATTATGTTTCTATGGAAATTTAATTACCACTATAAAATGTAACCATATATATATATATATATATATATATATATATATATATATATATATATATATACATATATATATATTTAATTACCAGTAATATATATATATATATTTAATTACCAGTAAAATGTAGACATAATATATATATATGTATATATATATGTATATACTTATATATATATATATATATATATTTAATTACCAGTATAAAATGTAGTCATATGATATATATATATACATATATATATATATATATTTATATATATATATATATGGCGGGTGTATATATGTGAATATATACACATATGTGCATGGCTGCATATATATATATATATAATTATTACGTATATAGACTATAAAATTTTTAGTACCTAATTAAAATACATCAAATAGAATATTGTACGAACTATATCTAAGAAATTAATATTTAAACGTGTATCTTGCCTCATCAAAGGCCGCAAGTAACGGGTGTATATGAAATAAACCTTTATTTCCTCAGCATATTTAGTTAACCTGTTAACCTAGTTAACCTATCACTGAAGATTTTAATCTTGTTAAATTTACTCCGATAAATTATTAATATTTTTAAATATTTATGTATTAGTTTAAATAGTAACCCTATTATTCTACATTTTCTGATTGGATAAGTGGTGTTATCCATGGAGAGCCATTTATTTCAAAGCCGCCCTGTTTTTAAATCTCTGAAACAGCTACATGGTAGGCAGCTTAGGATCCACGTACAAAAAAAATTACTGAACGTTTTCTTTTTTCATGCTTATGCAGATAAATTGTTTTTATAACGGAAGACTTTTGAGGAATGTAATTGCAAAATCTATTTCTATTTAACAATTTTAGTCAACGCTTTTTCCATCTCTATATGTTTATAATTATAAGCATGTATTAAACGATTAGTCAATGTCTTAATGTTCTGAATGGTTTAATTAATGTTAATGCATGAATTTTTACTGAGTGTTTTTGCAAGAAAATTCTTCAATCTAGGCAGATGTTAAATATAAGTTTTTTCAATATAGTTCGAAACAGATTTACAGTAATAAATACCAGTATAACTCTATCTGCTGTTCTGTCAGCAATAATATAGAAACACAAATGAAATATTCTGTTTCTAAAGATTTGCTGTCTATAATAATAGATAACATTTTTGGGATCACCAAATTAAATATTTTTCGATTACAAAAATAATGCGAAATTTTAAAATTTGGTTTTATTCCGCAGGGATTTAGAAATAATGATGTATGCATTCTGGTTATTAAGATATAATCATTATCAGGTCAACTTATTTTAGTCCAAATATAATTGTTAATTTTAATCCTAAAAACATATATCAAACAAAAATTGGCAGTCTCATCTAAAAAAAAATAGCATTTCATTAAATCCCAACGACAGAGAAAATAAGTATTTTCCATCGACGTTTGCATTATTTCTATTAGTAATCTTTTTTTTTTGTATTTTCACCCCAAACAAGACACAGCGCCACTTTTATGTAGGGGACTGCTATTTGGGACATACTTTTTAGGGGTAATAAGTAGAGAGCTAAGCACCATGATGTCTGCTTACATTACACCTAAACATCTGCATGTAAGTACAGTCAAGGAAGCAGGAACCCGGAAGGGAGACAAGTATTTCTAGGGGGAGAAACTATTAGAGTAAAAGGTTTTCTTGCGTCTAGGGATCTCTACTGTGTATGGGCTGTGATTTTACTACTTGTCGCATTTGCCGATATATTTTTTGTCGAGGTGGCATAATGGCTTATAGTTTGTCGGAGCATTCACTATTAAAATACTTGCAAAACAGGCAGAGGGATGCATTATTTCATCAATGTGACAGTAGCTGAATACTTGCAGATAATGCAGGACCTATTAAGTTAGCGACTCTCTTTTGAACTCTGATAGTAAGAAACTAGTGGCAGCACAAATGTGACAACAATTCTCCATACATGAGCAAATTGTAGTCTTGTAGAGGTACAAGATAAACTTAGGCGTAATCAACTGTTTAGCACGGTAGAGAAGAGGCAACTTCTTTGCAGCAGCCTTAGCAATGCCCTCAATATATCTGTTCCAACTCATGTTCCCCTGAATATTAAGCTGAGGAGTTTCAACGAAGTATTTCAGGTAATATATCATTTCCTATGGCTATTAGTTGTTGAGTAAGTTTCTTGAAAATATTAAAGAGAAGAACCCCGGAAGCATTGAACATAATCTTTCATTTTTGCCCCATTCCAATACAGACTGAAGGTCCTCCTCTAGTGTTTCTATTATTGGCTTTGATACATGTTTATTCGTTTTCCCCTCATGTCTGTTATAGAGCCTGGTGAAATCAGAAAATATACCCATTAGAGACAATTTTATCAGCAATATCATTTATGAATATCAGGAATAATAAATGTTGAAGGTTCGATCCCTGAGGTACGCCCTCATTTATTTCATATTGTTTTCGCAGACCGTAACACCTTGTATGAAAGGGTTTCAAGTAGTTTTTTATCAGTATTTTTCAGAGGTTAAGGTTGGTATGGTGGATGGAAAAATTTATAAAATATCATGCCATATTATATCTAGTCGAATTAAGTACTAACATATTGTCAACACAATCAAGAGCTAAAAATTAATAACCATATTTGTTTTATACTGTCATTTGAAGCTGTTTAAAAGATCATAATGTAACGATTGCTACTTCCTAATTCCTGAAGATGGGTGGTAGTTTTGTTGTACCGACTACACAAAGAGGTTAAATTGTCCCTATATTTTATTGTATGTCAGTGAAAACAATACACCATGTCGACAATGGAATTAATAGTTTTGTTTAGATAAACCCAAGGCTGTATGAGTGTGTCTTGCTACTTCATTAAATCTTAAGATGCATATATTAAACTCTGTAAATGTTTATATGTACTGGTAGATAACATATTATTAACTAGTTTATACTTATAATTACTATGGTGAATGCAATTGAGGGATTTCAATTGTGAACGTAGCCTAGCCAGATGTCTCTTCAAAAACTGTTCAAGTTTGATCAATACATTGAGAGTTAAACAATATACACATGTTTTGAATTATAGAAACAAGTAGAAAAATACATAAAACATTATATCCCAGAAACGTTCCAACTAGGAAATCTCTGCTCATATTTGTCTTTTTCTATCATTTTTTTAAAATTTAATTTTCATGGTTTTTATATCGTTTTCATCTCTTATTTTTGTTTTTGCGTTTCCTTTTTTATTTTATTCATTCTAGATTTGTTTCTTTTTCGTTACGCTTTTTTTATTATGGTTTCTGTTTATTATTTCACCTATTTTGTATCTTACCGTTTTTAGTGCTCTCTCTCTCTTTCTTTCTCTCTCTCTCTCTCTCTCCTTCATGTATTTTGATTGCTTGTGTTTTATTCTCTTCTCTTTTTATTAACTTTTTCTATGCTCTTTTAAGGATAAATTTATGCACGTTAATAATGCCATGTATTTTCCTCAATCTATCTCTTTTCTTATTTATATACGTGCATGTCTACTTAGTTTATGTTTTAATTCTTGATGCTGCTTTAATGGAGTTTTCTTTTCTTTTATGTTTTGTCTTATTTCTATTTTTCAATTGTCAATCTCTATTTTCTTTTTCCGTTTCTGTTTCCTGTCTTTTCTAGTCCCTCTTTCGTCACGTTCCGTCTTTTTTATCTCCCATGCCTGTCTGTATATTATTCTATTTACATTTTTATTTCCTTCTTTTCTCTTTATCTAGTTCATCTTTCCTCGCGTTCCATCTTTTCTTTGTTTATTATTTATACCTGTGCGTATACTATCCCGTTTTCCCGTCTCATTTTGCCTTTCGTCTTTCTGTTACTCTTTTTCCTGCTTATCCATTTAATTTACTTTCTTTTTTCTGCGTTTTGTTTGTTTTCTTTTTAAATTTTATTAACTTTTCTATTTTGGCTTTCAACTTTTTCTTTTCCTCTGTTTTATCATTTATATTCATTTGTAATTCTTCTTTTTTTCTCTTTTCATTTCAAAGTTTTCTACGATAAGTATAAATTCAAAAGCTATAATTTCTCCGAAAATTCTTTGTTTTACGTAAACGCTTCTATTGACTCATTTAATTCATTTTATTTTACTTGCTTTCTTATTGATTTAACTTATTTCAAGAATCCGTAATGCATTTAGGAAAGGTAAAGTTCATCAGCCTGCTTCCACTCAAGGTCAGTAGTGGAATCTGATGATGTTGAGAGAATCGACATAACGACTTTTCATGTGTTTCTTTTCTCAGAAGAAAATAAATGAATTGATAAAGAAAGGAAACGACATTCGATAAAATCAAAAAAACAAAAAAAAATCTGAAATATTTAAAAAGACTTAGCATTGGAGAATTCCAGAAATTCTTCCTCATATCCGTATCCACACAAAACGATGAATATAGAAAACGGGTGCATAAATATCATGGTTGACATCAAGGAAACCCACATCTAAACCTTCTCTTTCTCTTATTTATTTCATGTTCTTTCTCTATCGAATTTCCTTTCTCAATTGACTATCTAGTGTAGAAACTTGCATATTACTCTATATTTATTACAAATTTTATAGTATATATTTATATATACATCATATATAAATATCTCTCTTTCCTTCTGTCTCTCTCTCTTTATATCTATCTCTCTTTCTGTCAGTCTGTCTGCCACTCACTCACTCTCACTTTATATATATATATATTTATATGTATATATATATATATATATATATATATTATATATTCAACCACAGAATGTTATGCTGTATCAAAAACTTTCTGTGCTTCTAGATTTAGATCCTAAACCAGGAATCATCTAGTAGATATTCTGCAATTCTCTAAGTATTAGGGTCGGCGCTTCTTAATAGTATATCTACTGCCGTCTTTTAACATTGAAACCTTCTAAAGGGGCCTATTTGTTTCTTTACAAAAAGAGCTTTGCATTCCGCAATATATATATATGTATATATATATATATATATATATATATATATATATATATATATATATATATATATATATATATAAATGTTAGTCATTCAATAAATTTAAAAAATTATGATGGGAAATGGTTAAATTTCAAATGAAACATGTTTATTATTCTAAGACAAAGAATGCATTTGAAATATTATAAATACTTATCCTATAGAATTTCGATGTCTACCATCTCGTCAGAGGAGAAAATATTAGCACATAATTATAATGGTTTACACCTTTTTTGCTAACGTCAGTAAGACATGAAAAATTACAATAAAAGTGTTTTAAGTATTTAAATATCATAGAGAAGAGTAAGAATTTCAAACCACTTGCATTCATTCAGAAATGAAAGGTTTCATAATAATAATAATAATAATAATAATAATAATAATAATAATAATAATAATAATAGTGCATTTTAACTACATTAATCCTGGATGACAAGAAAATTCACTATTCAATTAAATAGAATATCCTGTAAAAACTACATCATACCCCCCCAGGTGACAAATTATCACGTTCCCTAAACCTATAATAAATACCAAGAACGAACTAGTGCCGAGATGTACACACAAGAAAATTTAAATACAGACAACTTAAAAAAAAATAACATAGATTTTCTGTAAGCATGTTAAATGTTTTTGACTCCTGATGGGGGTATGACACGATCGTTTTAAAACCACACGTCATGGTGAGGCACCAATTATAAACTCGCCAAGTTACTATAAAATGGTCAAATTTTGGATTCAGTCAGTTCGTCGCCACATTTGTTACTGGCAATTGCACTCATCTCATCTGAAGTGCACTGCTTCTTCGCCGCCAATTATATTACCGGCAATTACACTCAGGATCGTATTGCACTGCTTCTTCACCGCCATTTTTGTTCAACATAATGCCTCAACACTTATCAACATAACACGAACTACATATAACTTTTTTAACTAAAAACAAAATTATAAGCCGTGCTGATTTTTTTCAGTTAAATAATATTATTACTATTATGATATTTTTCATTGAAGTAGTATTATTAATATTATAATATTTATAACACGCTTTATTAATACGCCTAGTTTTAGTTTTGCAAAATACTTCCACAGATTATTATAGTTCCAAATATTCAGTTTAATATTGTCATATAAAATTAGCAATAATTTTACTGTTTATGTTAGATAAGATAATTTTGAGTTGACTTGATTTAAATTTATTTAAGCAGGAATTCCTATTTGACATGCCATGATTTTTGAATTTGCTTTCTTTCTTTCGTTCTTCCTCTCTTTTTTCCTGCACATGTCTAGACCCTGTGACGTCCTTTCGCGATCTGACCTATTTTCGCTGTCTGTTATTTTATCTTATAAAGGTTTATTGGCTTCATTTTCTTAGTTCCTCTTACTTTGTCTCTTTTCTATTTCTTTTTTCATCATTATTGTCTAAATTCTATCTCTATTTATTCCTTAATCTATTTCCTTCCATTCCCCTTTATTTTAAATTATCTTCCCTTCTATTCGCTAACTTATTACGCGTAAGCATTTTCTTTTCTTTTCTTTCTTTTACTTTCATTTCTTTTTTATTTTATTTATTATATTTTATTTATTTATTTATCCCTTTCATTTTGCATTTTATTTTATTTTTAATTTTTAATTTTTTAATTTTTCGTATCAGTGCAGTTTCTCTTAATTTGTGTAGCATGTCTACTGAAAGCGGTTTTATTTTATTTTAATAACAATTTGAAATTGTTTTGGAGTGGAATTTGAAGCTCATGTTCTATAATTACAAAAATATTAAATATATTAAATTATATGTTTATTAATAAACAGATCCACCGGACCTATATAAATTTTTTATCGGACTCATTATATAAACAAAGAAAAATTTTCCAGGAAAATGGCAACATTGGACTATTACATTGTGATGCGGATTACTCAAAATACAGATTGAATCACTTTAGCACACTGCTATCAAAGACATCCCGTTGGATTTAACCATGCAATTTGAATGTGAATTTTAATATCCTTTTTATTAATATCCCTTACTCTATGATTATTTTATACTTACAAAAACCTTTTAATTGTGATTTTTTTACATAGGCATCGCCACTTATCAAGGTCAAGAATTCACTCAAGGATAAGTGCTAAAGAGTGTACAATAGAAATTGGACAATATAGTAAGCGTTAGTAATAGAAATTCGGTACGTTTGTTAACTTATATGGAACGGCTCATCAAAAACTTGTTAGACTTGAAGACAACCATATTGTAGTCAGCTGGAAAGCAGGAAAACAGAAGATAGTTCCCTAGGCGTGCAGTTCCAAGAAAGAGGTTTTGCTCATGGAATCTACATTTAGGCTAAGGCACAGATAAAGAGTGGGGTAAATTAGTGATAGTGTTTTCTGCTAGACGAGTGTTTCTTGTAAAAGTTTGGCGAAGGGGACCATAGATTAGAGCTCAGCCGAGCAATTGGCATGAAAATAACGATAAAGCAGAGATAACCTCGCAGCATCTCTTCTATGATAAAGAGGTTGCAGGGAAGAGAAAAGGGCGTCACCTACGAGGCTACGAAGTTTATTTTGAACTCTATCTATAAGTCCTTTCTAGCAGCTCCTGTCCAAATGTGGCAACAGTACTCAATCCTTGGGCGTACCTGGCTTTTATATAGATATATAATTGCATACACAATGAGATATCTGCTGGATTGAGAGAAGGGTCCCACCATTTTTCTAGCGACCATGCAACGGATTTAATATATGTGTTCTATTTAAGATCAGGAGTAAACGACGAAACACGTGTCAGTGGAGAATTATATTTTTAAAAAATTACATGTACCGCTCCCTATTTGGAGGTAACATATTGATCAAAGGGAAAATTATTCCCAACTCGCATTTAAGTAAATACACTTCCGTATAAATAATTGAATTCATTCAAAAAATATCGCAAAAATTAAAAAATGGCATCTACACCCCCCACACGTATATATATATATATATATATATATATATATATATATATATATATATATATATATATATATATATATATATATATATATATTTAAATACCAAAAAACAAGAAATGGGCAGGTGAAATTATTAAAATTTCCTTAAGGCCTTATCGTCTGACCCTCTAAGAGGAAACGTCAGAATGATAAATTAAAAACTAAGAAAACAAATGAGGGAAGAAGGGAATTTTGGTTTCAGTTGGAAGAACAGTGGGAGGGAAAAAATATCTCACTGTTCAGGTGGTTTTAAATCAATGAATATCTCCAACTGATGTTTCAGAATCTTTTGTCTACACAGGCTAGGTCGAGAGTTGTTAATAACTAACGCCTCAATAATATTGAGATGATAGTTCGACCTCGCACTGTATAGAACAGAAAACCACCCATCGGAATATTGATCGGCACACCTATTTATACTCAACAGGTGATTACCAATGGCGGACTCATGAGCTTGGGAGTGCCCGGATATTTTCGAAACCTGGTGTAGTCGAATATCCCGAGGGATATGTTGGGATATTCTCATTTCTAATCTTTGGGATGTTTTGCCAACGTAGTCAGCTCCACACTGACAAACGAATTTATAAACAACAGAGTTCTTTTGAATGGTTGGCAAAACATCTTTACGAAAAGAAGAGAAAAAGGTTCGAGTTGTGTAAACTACTCTAAGCATAGTAGCTGGAAAACAACGTTGAGTAGCAGAAGAAATCCTTTCAACAATATGAAGGCCAACAGGATCCAACCATGGTAATTTTAGATAAATGGGACAACGTGATGGACCAATATGTTTACCACTATTAAATGTAGTAATTTTACGTTCAATAGTAGATTTTATTATATTAATGGGACATCCATTATTAAGAAAAATATTTGTGATTTCCTCAAGTTCCGTATCAAGACGGTTTGGTTAACAAATCACAAGTGCACGATGCGTAAGAGCGGTAATGAGGTTTATTTTTCTAGACTGAGGGGCAAAAGAAAACCAATTAAGATAGAGCCCTGTAAATGTAGGTTTTCTATAAACAGAGGTCTCAAACGTAGTACCAACTTTAGAAACACGAACGTTGAGGAATGGGAGAGAGCTACAGTCTTCAACCTCCATAGTAAATTGTAAAGATGGATGCAGGTTGCAAAGAAGACGAAGAAACTGTTCAGCTTCACTCCGAGAGGGAAAGCATGCAAAAGTATCATCAACGTAGCGTGTGTAGAATGCTGGCTTAGTAATTTTGGAAAATAATTCGTTTTCCAAAAATCCAACGAAAATGTTGGCTAACGAAGGACCAAGAGGGCTACCCATAGATATCCCATCAATTTGACGGTACATAATGTTGTTGAAACTAAAGGAGACTGATTTAGTAGCAAGTTCCATCAGTTCAACGAAAATTCGTTCAGGAAATTGTGGAGATTCTAAGGGGCCACGGTATAGATAGTCAGCACGAATACCAATGGTTTCATCCAAAGGTATATTAGTAAAAAGACTATTAATGTCAAAGGAAGCCAAGAACTCGGTATTTTTAGATAAAGGTAATTTTTGTATCTGAGATACGAATTGAAAAGAATCAGAGATACAATGGACCGAATAAAAAGAAAGCACAGGTTTAAGAAGATCAACCAGCCATTTACCAAGTTCGTGTTGTGCAGAACCCAGCATAGATAAAATGGGTCGCAAAGGAATGTTGGGTTTATGGACCTTGGGTAAACCGTACATTCTAGGCCTTTGAGAGCCGATGGGTCGGATTCTATCATAAATCTCCTTAGAAATAAATCCGCTTTTATGAAGTTGAAGAAATCTTTTCTGGATTTTTATTTCCATACGAAAAGTATCATCATGGCTTAAATCACCCAAACGGAGAAATTTACTTTTATCGTCCAAGATTTGTAACATTTTGGAGATATAATCCGTTTTGTTAAGTATAACAACGCCCGATCCTTTATCCGGGCGAGAAAGATAAATGTCGGGATTAGACCTAATTAATTTTGCCGCTTCAAAATGATTTTTCTGCCACACAAAATCACTAGATTTAGTATTTATGGCAGAAAACCTCCGACCTAATTCGCCCAACTGAATTTTAACACTAGTTAATTCATCAGTAGAGATAGGCGAATGGTGTTTTAATTGAGTATACAATAATACAATTTCACTAAATACTGAGATTTTATCAACAGAAGGGGGAGGAATGTAAAATTGTAAGCCAGCAGATAAAACAAATTCTTCTGTATTGGACAAAACATGAGAAGAATAATTAAATATATGTTTATCCAAATTTGTTATAATCCCAAACTTCTTAGTAATTAAATTTTTTAAATATTTATCATAAGAAGAAGTACATTTAATACGGGTAAAATTATCGCCGATGGATAAAAACCTAGAAAAACGGAGTTTATCAAAGAAAGATAGTTCTTTCCAAACCATGGCCCAAAGTAAAAGGTGTTTACTACGTAACGAATTATATGTATCGGAATTAAACAGGATTTCATCTTGTAGGAAAACACGTTGAACTGCCAATGTATTTCTACATTTAATTTTAGAAATACGATGGCAGATATAACCGGGAGCAACATGATTTAGGCGGCAAGATTTAAGAAATTCCATCCTACACTTCAAAACGATTAACTTATTTTTAATACGTATAACTTTGTTTAACGTTTTGATAAATTGTGAGTTGTACCGACCTCGAAAATATGTAAGTAAATTTTTGGTACAGCAAAATGGAAGGAGAAATTTCAGAGGAAACATAATTTAATTTAAATACCAAAAAACAAGAAATGGGCAGGTGAAATTATTAAAATTTCATTAAGGCCTTATCTGTTGTTTATAAATTCGTTTGTCAGTGTGGAGCTGACTACGTTGGCAAAACATCCCAAGGATTAGAAATGAGAATATCCCAACATATCCCTCGGGATATTCGACTACACCAGGTTTCGAGAATATCCGGGCACTCCCAAGCTCATGAGTCCGCCATTGGTAATCACCTGTTGAGTATAAATAGGTGTGCCGATCAATATTCCGATGGGTGGTTTTCTGTTCTATACAGTGCGAGGTCGAACTATCATCTCAATATTATTGAGGCGTTAGTTATTAACAACTCTCGACCTAGCCTGTGTAGACAAAAGATTCTGAAACATCAGTTGGAGATATTCATTGATTTAAAACCACCTGAACAGTGAGATATTTTTCCCTCCCACTGTTCTTCCAACTGAAACCAAAATTCCCTTCTTCCCTCATTCGTTTTCTTAGTTTTTAATTTATCATTCTGACGTTTCCTCTTAGAGGGTCAGACGATAAGGCCTTAAGGAAATTTTAATAATTTCACCTGCCCATTTCTTGTTTTTTGGTATTTAAATTAAATTATGTTTCCTCTGAAATTTCTCCTTCCATTTTGCTGTACCAAAAATTTACTTATATATATATATATATATATATATATATATATATATATATATATATATATACTTGATCAATTTAAATATAAATGTCTCATGCCTGATTATTACATTTAGTGTATTAGTGTACACCTTTTTTCAAAAGTTGTGTAGATAGTATATTCGCAAGTGTTCTTATTAATATTCATGGAATATGCTGTCTTTATCGATGAAGTTTAATAGGAAATAAGATAAAATAACGTCTACAAAAGTAAAGTTAAATTAGCATAATGTAGGAATTAAAAAAAAGTTTAACTTAATAAGGACATGTTAGGTTGGTGCAAAAATAATATCGTTTATGACGTTTAATCTCAGAAGATCAAAACTCATTTCGAAATAAGAACCATTAGAATCAACACATTTTTGCCAACGGGAAACACGTTTATTTATCTCATTAGCATAGAAATCCAGAGTTCCAGTAGCGATGAAATTATAAAAGGTCCACTCGGCATTATCTTAGCTTTTGAGGCATTTTTGCCCATAAAGTTGTCGAGATGCTTGTAAAACTGATAATCGGTTGGCGAGAGGTCCGGTGAATACGGCGGATCATGCAGTGTCTCGTCGCATAATTCGTCCATCTTTTGAAGAATTAGTTGAGAAACATACAAGCGAGCGTTATCATGAAGAGAATAATTAATACATTAATCTTAACCAATCTCTGGAACATACGTTTGAGCTTATCGTGCATTTCAATTTTTCGCCAGTACTTCTCCGCCGTAATCGTTTCGCCCGGATTCAAGAAACTGTGATTAATAGGATTGGGCGCAGACCACCAAACAGTCCCTTTTTAGGTGCAATTTGGGATTCGGGAAGTATTGTGGAGCTTCTCCGTCATCCAACCACTGTGCAGAACGTTGCCGTTTGTTGTACAGGATAAACTTCGCATCACACGTCACAATCCGCTCGAGGAATGGGTCGCTTTTCATGCAGAAGGAGTATAGACGACACTTCAAAACCACGATTTTTGTTATCATGGTTCAATTTATACTACACCCATTTATCCAACTTTTTTCACTTCCCTATTTGCTTTAAATGGTCAGCGGCTGTTGAGTGGTCGACAACGAGTTCAACAGCAAATTTGCTTGTGGTTTTGCGAGGATCGGCTTCAATTAAGGCATTACAATATTTGTTATCAACCACTGTGGTCTGGCCGCGACCGTCTTCATCTTTGGTACTCTCGTCACCATTGTTACATTTTGGAATCATAGTTGTGCCACATGTACGTTAGTGGTTCCTGGGTCAAACGTATCATTGATATCACGAGCTGTCTGATCAGCTATTCTGGCTACTTCGGACTAGAACAAGAAAATCGTGCGAGTTTGAATTGTGTCCAGAAATATGTCTATCAACCGGGCAAAGTTCAACGACTTAACCTTTGAAAACTCTACCCAACCCCTTAGCCAATTTAAGGTCTAAACACTTGAAATTTACATGTTGGTTACTTGGACTTGGATCAAACATTTTAATTCGATTTGAGCCCAAGCAATAAATCTTAAGGGGTCAACATTGGGGTCAAATTAAAAAAAAATAATAACTCAGCCAATTTTGGTGTAAACATTGGACATTTTACATAAAGTGTATTCAGCAAGCTTTTATATAGATTTTTGGTCGAAGATTTAGCTGCTAATGGGTTATAAATCAAACGATTTGACCTTTGCGATTGCTAGACTACTACACAGGAAATTTTCGGTCTAAACATTTGAAATTTTACATAAAGGGTATTCAAATATGCAGCAAGCTTTACAATGTTGGGCGAGAATTTAGCTGCTAAGAGGTCAAACTTGAGAGAGTTGACCTTTGTAGATTCTACCCCACTCCTCACCACTTGAAATATTAAATGCAGGTTACCTGGACATGAGTCAAACTAATATATATATATATATATATATATATATATATATATATATATATATATATGCACATACAGTTGTGAATAGTACTTAGGGCCAGACAAAGCCTGACTGAGCTACTAGTATATATATGATGTTGTTTAGGAGGAATAATAGTGGACCGAAATTTTGTTTATGGGCATATTATACGTTTTTATGGAAGTAAGAAAATGCGTAAAACGAAATCGTTTGGTCTAAGAAAATAACTTTATATTCATCTTCACTGAATATTTTATGGAATATACAAAAAGACAAAGGATCAGATAAAATGGACTCACACATACATATATTTTATATACTTTAATATTTCTGTAATCAAAGCGCATCTGTTCTAAAATCAAAAATAGCAGAGCGACACGAGAATCACAAAATAATTTGCATTTTATATAAACTGTTTTAATGTTTTTTATTAGGTAAATTAGCTGCTAAATTTACTTAATTGAAATATATTAAAACTTGTCAAGCGTAAGACGACTTAAAGTACTCGTATATGGTTGCAGGGGAAAATATATATTTATACACATTAGTAGATTCAATTTTAACTATTTTTCATTTATCTGACGATAGCTCAAACGGTAAAGCTCAACGGTAAAGACTATAGAGCGATGTTTCGATTCTAGCTGAGGGCAATACCTCTCTATTTTGATTTTTAGACTTTTAAGCTCACTACTATATATTCGGTATAATCAAATGTATAAAACATCCGATATATGTGTGTCAATGCACTTACTCCGCGACGCAAAGTCGCAGAGCAACGTGAAACCAGCCAAATGATTGCATATTTTGTGGACCGTTGTTTTTTCACATATAAAAGTGGCTTTGCCTGTCTGTCCCTCTGCCTCTCTTTCTGCGTACTGGAAAATATGCACAAGTTAATATTATGTTCAAGTCGACTGTTTTTTTAACAATTACTTAACTATTTGACGGTAGTTCAAACGAAAACGACTAATGTTCGGACGTAACATGTTTTGGTTACGCTATTATATGATGGAAAACAATTCATATATTGCTTACTTTTTATATATATGTATAGGGTACAATACAATCTAATTTTTAAAATAGCATATATCTGTAAGTTTGACTCAATTTGAAAAGTGTATCTTGTCCATGACCCATTGCGGCAAAGCAGTACAAGGCGGATCAAATTATTGCAATTTTGTGGCGGTTCTGTCATGGGTTTTTGAAATTACAAATAGATGCTAAGGAGTAATGTATTTTTTAATAAAACTTGATAGACCAACGTAGACTAAACGTGTTATTTGTAATCATTTATTATTCGGTTCATTTTTAACAATTTCTCATCAATCCCACGATAAATCAAGCGTTGGATGGCGATATGTTTGGTTTCTATTCTAGCTGTCACACAAGTGTATAGGGCACAATATAATATATAATAATCTATAGATCATCGATTCTATAATAATATATTGACTCTATCGTGATAAATAGGAAATATGCATAATTTAAATAGCTAGCTACTTTCATTATAACAAATATGCACATCAAAACTCTTTTTCCGGGAAGATATCGGCAGTGATGTTATTTGGTTTAGTTCATTGAGGAGGTTCTTTTTTTACATAGGAGTCACCACTTATCGTAGTAATCGTTAGTAGTGGCAATTTGGATGATGGGGTTACTTTCGGGTCTATCAACATCATACCGCACTCCATAAGAAAAACGCGCCAGAGCAGATCTGTAGCATGCTGTAAAACACTGAACTAAAACTTATTTTGGCCAACTTTATTTTAAGAGTGACACGCATCTAGTTAGGGGAAGAAGATTAACACACAGACACACACACACACACACCCATATATATATATATATATATATATATATATATATATATATATATATATATATACAAGCATTTCAGCCCGGCGTTGCCCGGGAGTTAGGAGGTGTGTGTTACGCATAATAAAAGTGAAAGTAGGAAGGCAGCCTCGAACACGTATCGCAAAAGAGAAGAATAGGGAAAACATGACGTCTTTTCTGCTATGATCACCGCCAAACCGAAAGTGACGTAGGTTTATATTAAGGCAAGACAATCGAAAGGAGATGATGACTTTCGAATATATCGGCGAAAACAGCGACGCCCACTGACGAAAAGTAGAAGGTGAGGAAATTAATATTTTAAGCCAATTTTTCGATATTCGTCGTCTTACATGTCGAATTCAAAATGATACTGATCATGTAACAATCCGTCGCCTCTCCCGAAATGTTTAGGCAGACATACAATCATATATACATAATTTGTATATTGGTAATTCATATTTTCGAACCCAACCGATTAAAAAGTTGTCCTATGAAAAATTTCAAATGTTTAGACCAGAAATTGACTGAGTAATTTGGTAGAGACCGAAGCGATAAATTTTTCTTAAATTTACCCCTATTATGACCCCCTGTTTTTTCTTTTTTTTACACAGTGATCACCACTTATCAAAGCCCGGAAGCCACTCAGGGATAAGGGTAATTGCAAGTACATTACGTTAGTGTGGAGATTTGATGAAGTGTTTACTTAAGAGGGCGGTTCATTAGGAATTTGTTAACGTTGGACTTGAAGACATCCAAGTTGTAGTCAGGTGGGAATCAGGCAGACGGAACAGTTCCACAGGCGTGCAGTTCAAAGAAAGAAGCTTTGTTCATGGAATCCACGTTTTGATTTAGGCACAGATAAAGAGTGGGGGAAATTTTTCACAGTGGATTCAGCAAGACGGGTGTTTTTCGTGAAAGATTGGCGAGGGGGACCAGAGATTGGAGTTCATTAGTAGAAAGAAATCAAACAATGTACTCAGTTACTGATTAATAAAAAAACATTTATTTTATTAATTTGTGCAAAAGCGCAGAACTTATTAAACATGATACTGTTGGTTTCATGCTATTAAGGGACAAGAATACAATGTAAACTAAAACCTACGAGGAGCGTGCAATAAGTAATGCCCCTGATCCACTTCCCCTAGGAGTAGAGCAACGAAACTTGGCACAACTATTAGTCTAACATTTATTGTTTTGGGCTCAAATCACGTTATTAAGTTGATCCATGTACAAGGAAACTATATCCAAAATTTCAAGTGTTTAGACGCAAAATGGCGCAAGGGTTTGGTAGAGTCCTCAAATATCAAATTGTTGAAATAAGGCCAATTAACAGCCAAATTTATAACTGAAGAACTATTACAAAGATTCCAAAACCTCCGTACCTTGTATATCAAATTTCGAGTCTGTAGAGACGAAATTGACAGAATTAGTGTGTAGGGAAATTTACACAGACAGATACACTGACACACAGACATCTATACACTTTTACTTATATACATATATATATATATATATATATATATATATATATATATATATATATATATTCATCAAGGCATGGAGGCCACTCATGTACACGTGTTAATGGCTACTGCAACAGAAATATGATAACAAATATTAGAAGACCACTATTCAAGAACTTGTTTACGTTGATCTTGAAAATGACCATGGCATAGTCAGTCGAGAAGCAGCTCCGTGGTATTCTGTTCTAAAAACGATCATCTCTAGGAGAAACTCTCCTAAACGAAAATCTTGCTTAGAGTGTTGCACATAAAGAGAATAATGAAAATACTGTTGTAGTTAGTCAGGGTGTGCAGCAAAAGATTTACTCGGGACGACATAGCGTGTAGCTTAATGGAGCCCCTCTTATAAAACTTAAGTAGCTTACAACGTTTCTGTCATGAGAGAGAAGTAGCAGAGATTGTAGAAGTCTCTAGATGCAGAAAGTTTTCTAATTTAATAGTTTCTCGAATTGTTAGGCATTGGATATCTCTTCATACCCCTTTTTCTTTCTCGACTGTATTACCTTGCAGAAAATTAAGTGTCTCGTGAACAATAGTAGTCCGTTAGGATCAAGTGCCTTGTTTGGGGTGAATAATGAGAAAACGTATACTCGGAGGGGTTAAGTTTTAAATAAGGTTGCAAGTACCTGTAAAAATGGGAGTATCATAAAAAACAGATGTTATTAATATTGTTTATGGTTGAAATTTACAAGTATTCACTATGTTTCATATTCTTTCATTCCCTCGAAAAAAAAAACAATTAAATAAGTATGCCTATCTGAAATATTACAACATATATTAGCATCTATCATCCCATCTATCATCCCATTTTTACGTTTTGTATTAACTACTTTTATTTTTATATTTATTGTTTGAATAATATATATATAAGTATTGTATTAATTGATCTACAGAAGATAATAACATATATAATCATACCGTCGGTTTCGGGATATTATGGTTATAATGTCGAAAAAATCAAGGCTGAGAAATGCTTACAGTATACGAGGGGCGTGCAATAACCCACTGACCCACTTTCAGTTTTCTGATCTAGCTGAAATTTTGCATATCCAAATATTTATGTCTCTACGCATTATGTGGCAAATTACAGCTCTGAACTAATTGTGGTTTTTGTTTTACAGGTGTTTGAACTGAGTCAGGTGTTAAATGGAGCCTGTTGAATGTCGAGCAATGATCCGGGTTTTGTATTTGAAAGGACGCACACCACAGGAGACTTTAGGTGAAATGAAAGACATTTATGGTGATAATGCCCCATCATATGACCTTTTGATGAAATGAAAGAAACTGATGGTGATAATGCCCCATCATATGACCTTATAAAACGCTGGCATCGTGAATTCAAACATGGCCAGAAGTCTGTGGAAAGAGCACCCAGATCTGGTCGCCCCCTTTCTGCCATTGATGAGGCATCCGTCCGCTAAGTTGAGGCTAACATTTTGGAAGATCGGCACATTACTATTCGCCAAATAGCCCAAGATGTCAAGATTAGTACAGGGTTGCTCACACCATTCCAGAAGCGAAAACGCGTCGAATGCTGGGGGATGAATTTGGAGATCTGCCAAGAAGATGAGTCAAAGTGTTTCAAAAGGCTGATAACATGGGATGAAACCTGGGTCCATCACTATGATCCAGAGACCAAAGCCCAGTCAATGCAGTGGAAGCACTTCGACTCACCACCTCCAAAGAAGGCAAGGGTGCAGCCCTCCGCTGGCAAGGTCAAGCTCACAGTCTTGTGGGACCAGGACGGAATAGTGATGATAGATTTTCTGGCAAATGGTCCCACGATTACAGAGGTCTATTATGCTTCACTTTTGAGGAAATTAAGGAAAGCTATCAAAATCAAGAGGCGGAGCAAGATCAGCAAACGTACCCTTCTCCTTCAGGACAACGCTCCGGTGTACAACTCGCATGTCACCAGATCAGAAGCACGGGCGTGTGGTTATAAAATTCCCCATCTTCCCTACTCTTCTAACCTTGCATCCTCTGACTTTCACCTCTTCCCAGCCATGAAGTTGTGTTTTTGGAAAGAAACCGTTTCCCAGATGATGCAGCCTTGCTTTCTGAAGTCACGTCGTGGTTGGAGGACCAACATGGGGTGTTCTACAAAACGGTCTCCAGAGCTGCATCAAACGATGGGAGAAATGTATAAGTCTGGGTGGTTAGTGCAGAGAAAGACTAATAGCTGTGCCAAGTTTCGTTGCTCTACTCCTATGGGAAGTGGATCAGGGGCATTACTTATTGCACGCTCCTCGTAGGTTTTAGTTTACATTGTATTCTTGTCCCTTAATAGCATGAAACCAACAGTATCATGTTTAATAAGTTCTGCGCTTTTGCACAAATTAATAAAATAAATGTTTTTATTAATCAGTAACTGAGTACATTGTTTGATTTCTTTCTACTAAGGAAAACATTATATATATATATATATATATATATATATATGTATATATATATATATATATACTACTCTATCTGTGATCCATTGGGTCAGTATGTTATATTAGCAATGGAAGTAATGCATAAGCGTTACACATGTGACGCAACGAAAATAGTTTTTGTGACATAACAGAAAATTTCTATGAAAATTTCTATATTTAAATGAAAAAAATATAGAGCGATTTCTATGAATCGTTTTGTTTGTACTTGTTTATTTTTGTTTTAAATACAGCTATTCAATTATAAGTGCTTTGCCATACTTATAGGTAAATGTGCACTGACCAGATGTCATAATGCTTAAAGTTAAATTCAAATGTTGATATATCTTTTAATTTAAACGCGATTAAAAAAAAAACAATTGGGGCGCTGAAAACGTACGCAGTAAAACAATACGTTTTATTTTCGCGTTGGTTATTTATTTGTAACGTAAATTAAGAAAAAACATATTTTCGGGATTACTTGTTTATATTGGTAGTGTAGAAGAAAATGTATGAATGCTTTTTAAGAAAGGTGTATTAAAAATGAGGAATGCATTAAAAAAAGAAAGGCGGTGGCTAAATCGCCGTTTTAAAATGATCTTATTATTGTCAGCGGGTTAAAATAGATTTATTTGTAAGAAAATTTCATTAAAATAACTTAAACGTAATACGGAAATGAACGGTGTAAAGAATGCAGAAAGTGTTAACAATTGCTTATTTGGATAATTTAAAAGCGAAAACAAAACTATTGTTACGCTGAAAACGTACACAGTAAAACACTACGTTTTATTGTCGCGTTCCTTATTTGTTTATGTACGCATGCGCAGCCGGAATCGTAAACCGGATGTTGGGTTACAACACTCGTTACAAGTTCATGAAAGTTTTATAATTATAAATAAATATATATGAATATATATATATATATATATATATATATATATATATATATAAGCGAGATAAGACACTGATAGCATTCAGATAAAAATCATGATAGATATTACTTAAAGTAATACTTTCTAGGAGATCCTAGCAAAAAAAAAGTAAAACTCAATATGTAAGAATAGAGCAATATTTAAGTTTCGTGGTTAAATTTTAAATTCTGGAAAAACAACATATATGTAGAAAACACATAACGGTTGGCAAGTTACGCTCGACGAACACGCGAGTCTTCTCTTTCTTGCTACCTCTTTCGACAGAAAAATCTGTGAAAATTGTCCTTGTGTGAGAGAGATTTTAGGCATAAGAGTATCTGGTACTGTGTATTGAGAACCAGCAGTGTTTGGTTCCGTGTTTTTAGAGACAGTTGATGTGGCGATTCAGGAAAGAAAACATAAGTTACAGCAATAACAAAAAGAAAAAATAAAGTGACGTAAGCAATTTCATATCGTGTACCCGTCCAGGTACGGATATTCCTCTACTTACAATGAAGTGTGTCGCCTACTACGACTAATTGGCGCGTGCCACGTGCAAGTTTCGACTACCGGATACACGGATATTGAGTCGCCCCTACACTGTACCGCCTGTAATTCAAATCATTTTTGGGATTTAAAGGCTTCTAACCCTAACCCACTCCATCAAAGAAAAAAAATGCTTTATTACTTACATCAACATTTTTAGATATTAATTTAGTTCACTTTAATTTTGGTCTTAAAACAGCCGTTTTTAATTCTGTAATTAAGAAGGCGGCACCTATGATTTGCCATTTAAGGTGATGGGGGCGATTTGAAGAGAAATGGGAAAATAACATTAAAGAAAGAAAGAAAAACACACACAGAAGTAAACGGAAAATCGGAAAATAATAACAGAGTTATTTTTAACAAACTAAAAAATATATAAAATGTTGTTTAAAATATAGTCGAGTTCTTTGTTTATATTAAACCACATACTATGAAGACAAAGTTTTACACACTATATTTTTAATGTAGGAGATATTTGTCTCCAAGAAATAGGGGCCCCATATTGTAAACAAAAATATAAATTATGTTGCTGAGAATTTCTCCACATTCGATCAAGTTATTAAGTTAAATCCATGTCAAAGGAACCTATATCTAAAATGTCAAGTGTTTAGACCACAAATTGTCGGATGAGTTTGGTAGAGTTCTCAAAGGTTAAATCGTTTAAATTGACCCATTAACAGCCAAATTTCTGGCTGCAAACGGATTAAAAAGGTTTTCCCAAATCTTAGTACTCTGTATATCAAATTCCGATGGTAGACTGAAAATTAACAGAGTTCTAACGTAGGGAAATATACAAGCACACACACAGACACGTTCAATTATATATATATATATATATATATATATATATATATATATATATATATATATATATATATATATATATATATAAATATTAATATATATATATATATATATATATATATATATATATATATATATATATATATATATATGCATTTCAACCCGGAGTTGCCCGGATGTTTGGATGTGTATGTTGAGCAAAAAAAAAAGTGGTAATAGGAAGGCAGGCTCGAACGCGTAACGCTAAGGAGGAAAAGAACGGAGGAAAAAACCTGACGTATTTGCTGGTACGACTACCGCCAAACCGGAAGTGATCGAAATGGGAGGATAACGTTAGAAAATATCGACGAAAAAAGCTACCCCCCTCGCCGTAGAAAGGTGCCCAGTTGAATGTTTTAGCCAATTCTTCGGTATTCGTCGTCTGAAGGTCGAACTTCAAAACGATGCTGATCTTGGTAAAATCCGTTGCCTCTGTCTAAAGTTTTAGGCAGACATACAAACATACGTACATACATTTATGCATTAATAACTAAAAATTTTGACACAAACTTGCTCTATCTCAGAATATCCTTTATGTCAAATTTCAAATGTTTAGACCAGAAATTGTCTGAATAATTTCGTAGAGACCAGAGTGGTCGATTTTTTTTGTAATGTTGACCCCTTATCTGACCTCTTAACATTTATTTTCTGGGCTCAAATTAACTTATTAAGTTAAATCATTGCCCAAGAGACCTATATCTAAAATTTCAAGTGTTTAGACCGAAAATTGTCGGAAGAGTTTGGTAGAGTTCTCAAAGCACAAATCGTTGAACTTTGACACCTTAACAGCCAAATTGCTGACCGAAAATCGATGACAAATATTTTCCCACATCTCCGTACCCTGTACATCAAATTTCGAGTTTGTAAACTTAAAATGTACAGAGTTATTGTGTGGGGGAATGTACACAGACACACACACACACACACACACACACACACACACACAGGCACGTTCACTTTTATAGATATACTAGCATTTCAGCCCGGCGTTGCCCGGGTGTTTGGAGGTGTATGTTGAGCAAAAAAAGAAAAAGCGGTCATTTTTTTTTTAATCACACCTCAATTATGACCGCTGAACATTTATTGTTTTGGCTCAAATGAAGTAATTAATGTCCAAGGAACCTAGATCTAAAATTTCAAGTGTTTGAACCGAAAATTGTCGGAGGAGTTTTGTAGAGTTCTCAAAGGTCCAACTGTTGAACTTTGACCCCTTAGCAGCCAAATTTCTGGCCGAAAACCGATCACATCGTTTTTTTCCAATCTCAGTACACTGCATATCAAATTTCGAGTCTGTAGACTAAATATTGTCAGAGTTATTGCGTATGAAAATGTACACACACAGACACGTTTACTTTTATAGATATATAGATAGATCAAAAGGATCAACATTATGGAATGAGAAAATGTGGTTTTATTGCATCATCGTTTCAATCTCTATTAAATACAGTGTTTCCCAAAAGAAGCTGACGGATTTGAAATTTAAATTCAACTGAAAGTACCTATCTATCGTAAACAGCAATTCCTTGATAGTGTTACAACTCATGATGACTTTAGTAGGGTTAATCTAGATGCTCTGAAATCTTTTTTTCGCTAGTTTTATGCTTATATTGTTCTATCTTATATTTGATCAATTCAGATTCTTTTGAGAAACCCTATATATCTTAAACTGAAATTGGAGACAAATAATGAATGAGCAAAATCCTTGCTTTCACAAGTATTCAATTCTAGATATTATATGACGATTTGCATATGCAACAATTTATTTGTACATAATTTTAAGTCGTAGGTCTTATAAACAAAACGTAATTTACAGGAATACGGACACACTTACATATGTGTATCGTAAATGTATAAGTGTGTTTGTATGCTGAATTTTAACATTTTCGGGATATTTAAAAATTTAAAGATCTGCAAAACTTACAAAACTGTAGAATTGATTACTTTACACACAATAATCCTTATCCCCGAGTGGCCATTGGGCCTTGATAAATGGTGAACTCCATGTAAAAAAAAATAAAATAAAATGAAAATATCAATAATCGAAATAATCCAATTAACAAAAAAACAGTCTATTTGGACCGAAGTTAACACCTTAAACAATCTAACATCACAAGTGCATTTGAGAAGTGTTATTACCACACAAGCAGCAAGGCTCGGGATACAACATCAACAGTAGGTTATTTGATAGGGAAATAGGCGCATTCTAAATGAATGTTACTGTTAAGTATACAATTGAAGTATCATATTTGACTTTTTGCATTTAAACTTTAATTCAAGTCGTTTGATAAACAAATAAGTAATAAAATGAACAGTATGTTCTCTACAGTGAAATGTAGACTACAATGTATCGTGAAATAAGTTATAGCGAGAGGCATGTGAGTTTTTACCCGGTGCACGGCGATGTGTCCTCAACTAGAGCTGGCAATCAAGCAATTTGGTTGAAAAATGGCCGATTTCACCAGCAATGTGCGGTCATTATGCTAATATATATATATATATATATATATATATATATATATATATATATATATATATATATATACTAGCATTTCAGCCGGGCCCGGATATTTGAAGGTGTATGTTGAAAAAAAAAGAAAAAGCGGTCAATTTTTTTAAACTTTGACACCTATTATAACCCCTTAAAATTTATTGTTTTGGGCTCAAATAAAGTTATTAAGTTAGATGCATGTCCAAGGAACCTATGTCTAAAATTTAAAGTGTTTAAACCAAAAAATGTCGGAGGAGTTTGGTAGAGTTCTCAAACGAAAAATCGTTGAACTTTGACCCCTTAATCGCTAAATTTCAGGCCGAAATCCGGTCACATCGATTTTCCTTAATCTCAGTACCATGTACACCAAATTTCGAGTCTGGAGACTTAATATTGACAGTTATTGCATATGAAAATGTACACAGGCACACACAAACATACACACAGACAGAAGCTTGCACTTATATATATATATATATATATATATATATATATATATATATATATATATAGCAGGAGAGAAAGATTATTCAAGAAGAAATGGACTAGTGTAAGTTATAAAAAAGACGAAGCAGGCTACATACATAATTCTGTATATTTGTTTATGCGAATCATAGTGTAATTATAAAAACGTAAGAAGGATTGAAACGAATAAACAAAACTAAAAATGTTAAAACGCAAAGCCTATACGGAAATCTTTGTATGCGTAGGGACGGGAGGAACTCGCTCGCCTGTGTGTATGTATATGTAGAACGGATACACGTTTCACAATGTGCGTATTAACCATATGTTAGCAATAAATAAGCGAATGAATAAATAAATGAAGGGAAATGGGAATTAAAAATATCAAGAAAGAAAGAAGGAAACTGACATTTTTTTTCGATTACCGGTATGACTTCAATCCAAATCTTGCTGATATGGAAAATAACTGAAAATGTCTAGGGAATTGGCAGAAACTGTCGCATTCTTCTGGCGCGTGCCGGCACACGCCAGAAAACTCGATATGAGCCTTTCATCGTCATCATCATTATGATGATCAGCAGAATCATCATCATTATAGTTAGTGATTTTCTTTCTGCCATTTTTACTAATGAAGTCTCGATGGAACTTTTCATCCTTGATCTTCTTGTCCTCCAGATTTCTCACAGTATTTTTTAATCATGTGACACTTTTGTTAGAGGTAGTTATGTTGCAGTATTATTATTATTAGTAGTAGTAGTACTAGTAGTACTAGTAGTAGTAGTAGTAGCAGCGGAATTAGTAGTATTAGCTTCAGTAAAAATATGTACTATGTTTTTTATACAATACTTTAATCACCAATTGCAAATAGCATATACTTTTCTCTCGAGTTATTGTAATAATAAGTACCCACAGATATAAGCATTGCCCTATTCTTAAATAACTATGGTAAACCGCTTCGCGTTACCGCAACAGCTACTTACCATTGATTTACAGCTAGAATGAATTACTGGTAATCTCTGGAGTCTGGGTGGCAATTAACCTCTAAAAGTTTCTACTGCCCTCCGCATCTTGCATACGGAAGTCTGTTTGATGCTGTCCCTTATAAGTCTTTAATTCTCTTTGACCTCTTACGCGAGATTTGTCTGGGGCCAGCCAGGGCTTGTATCCTCACATGAAGCTATAAATGTTTATTATTATTATTATTATTATTATTATTATTATTATTATTATTATTATTATTATTATTAGCTCACATAGAGCTTTCACACAAGTCAACAAACGATCTGATTGGAAACCTCTGGTGTTCTCTGGAAGCTGAGTGACAACACGTCTCACAAGACGTTCAGCTTTCGCCACCTCCTTCGATAGAATTTGCAAATGAATTTGTATCATCGCAACAGCCTCTTACCATTGATTTTTTGCTGGCAGTGGTCATTGGATTACACTGGAATTTGAGGGGCACTCAGCCTCCCCAAGGTCCCAGTTCTCTTTTCGCTTGTCCAGCCGATGTCTGGCTAGCGCTCTCTCCTCGGTCTTTCAGTCCTTCTTCGCCCTCCTCGGCTCTTTGGTATCACTTTTTTATTGGGGGGGGGGGGGTGATGAAACAATGGGGGGGATGCATGATGCAGGTGTAGAACTTGTAGATATAAAGCTTCGGTGTTCTTCATTCCCTGTGACGCTGACTCGTTATATTGTCTTCTTGTATTATTCTCCGCATTCCAGGGGTTTCCTTAATATTTCCGTCGCATTCATTTTCGTTAGTCGTTGTACTTTTACAGTTATTCCTCTGATTCCCATTTCAGACATTCTTTTTTCGAAGTTTTTCGGAATTGTTCCTAGTGCTCCTACTATTATCTAATTTCTGACATTCTGTTTTCGAAGTTTTCCGGAATTGTCTCTAGTGCTCCAGCTATTATCGGTAATATTTTGATTTTCTTCATCATCCAAATCCCTTTTAACTCTCTGGCTTGCTCTGTGTATTTACTTCGTTTCCCCTTTTCTTTCATACTCACCTTGTGGTCAGCTGGGACAGCAGAGTGTACGATTTGACAGGATTTTCTTTCTTGTTTATTATTACGACATTTGGTCTTCTTGCTTGGATAGGTTTGTCCGTCTGTATGTCCATGTCCCATAGGATTTTGTGATTCTCGTTTTCGAGTGCTGTTGCGGGTTTATGCTTGTACCATTTGTCTGTACTCCCAAAATGCAGTCGTTCGCACAATTCCCATTGCACCGCCCTCCCCACTTGGTCATGCCTGTTTTTGTATTCCTTTTCGAACAGTTTGCTGCATTCACTTACTATATGGTTTATCGTTTCATCTCTTTGTCCACATGGTATGCATTTGCTGTTTTCTTGTGTTTTATCGATCCTTGCTTTGATATGGTTGGTTCTTATCGAGTTACCTTGTGCTGCAGTTATTAGAGATTCAGTTTCTCGGTTTATATGTTCTTTTTCGCATCCATGTCCAGATGTTTTCGTTATTCTCATCTTTTGTCATTCTTATGAATCTTCCGTGGAGTTATTTCTCTTCCCATTTCTCTTTTCTCGTTTTGTCGATTGTCTCTGTCTTCCGTTTTGTTGTTGTTTTTTTTCTGTATCTCTCGCTGCCATAATTATCCTTTCAGTGTTTTGCATTATGTATTTTTCTACTTCTTTTTCGTCTCCTTCACACAGTCTTCTATACAGATCAGTCCTCTCCCGCCGTCTTTCCTTTTCACGTAGAATCTGCTAATATCGTCCTTGGGATGTAGTGCCTTATGCATGGTCATGAGTTTCCTGGTTTTCTGGTCGAGTTTTCTCAGTTCTTCTTTTGTCCACCGTATAAACGGTCCAGAGTATCTTTCTAGTGATATTGCTCATGATGTATTTATACCTTTGCTGCTATGCAATTTTGTTTCCAAGAGTTTTCTCGCTCTGTTGAGGTATTCCTTTCCAATTCTCTTTCATTTCTGTTGCTCTGTTGTGTCCGCTTCCAGAATTCTTAAGTATTTATAGTCGTCTTGTTCCCTTAGTGCCCTCATTTCTGTTTGGTTGGGTAGTTCCATGCCTTCTGTCGTTTCCAGTTTTCCATTTCTTATAACTAGTTGTGCACACTTTTCCATTCCATTTGGATTTCTGGGCTAAAGATCCTGGTAGTATCAAACTCCTTTTCGGTCCTTGTAAAAAGTTTCAGATCGCCCATGTACATCAAGCGTTCATTTTTTCCTCTGTATTGGAGAACTTGTATCCGGCTTGGTACTTTCTAAGAATACTGTTCAAGAACATCCTGGCTATTATGAACATTAGTGTTGATAGTGAGTCTCCTTGGAAGATGCCTCTGTGTATGTTAATTTCTGCCACGTGTTGTCCATCAGCTGTCAATTCCAGTCTCCATGTTTTCATTGCATTTTCTATTACGTTGGTGACCCCGCTTGGTATTTTATACATTTTTATGCATTCTATTATCTATGTTTGGGGGATCCTGTCGTACGCTGTTTTCTAGTCGATCCATGCCATGGCTAAATTATTTCTCCTTCTTTTTACCTCCTTTAGAATCTTTTGATCTATATATATATACGCTCATGTGTTCCTCTTTTTCCTTTTTGGCATCCTTTCTGCTCCTCGTGGATGAGTTCACGGTTATTCAGGGAATGGTAGGTTTGTTCCTCAGTTGTCCTGTCAGTATCTTTCACATAGATGTTAAGCATGTGATTGGCCTATAATTGCTAGGGATGGTTCCTTTCTCCGTGTCTTTCTGTAGCAGTGTCATCCAGTGCTGTACGCTTGCTTCATGTATACATCTTCTCAGGTTTTGGGCTATTCTTTCGTGTAAGGTTGTGGATTTTTTGAACCAGTATATTTTACTCCAGTAGAGCTTTGTTTCTGTCGGATTTGGTTGTTCTGTTTTTGTTTTTCCTCCGTTTACATTTTAGGTAGAATTGGCTTTCATTAGTTTCGAATGTTTTGTTTTGTTTGCATTGATCAGATTTATATCCATCTCGCCTCAATCTCGCTTCTTTTGCTTTTATGTTTTGGTCTAGTTCTTCATATTTCTTGTTTAGCCTCTCCCTGTCAGTTACATTTCCAATATTCTGTTTTTTCCACATTGCTTTCTTCCTATTGATCATTTTGGTTTCTTTTTTATGTTTGTGTATTTGGGTTTCTAGTCTTATTTCCCATCCAGGTTTTGTCGGTCCGATTGTCCCAGTTTGTCTTTCTGATTGGAGATTCATACTTACCATTATGGCGCCTGCGTAAATTAGGTTAATTCTGTGATTGTATTTGTTGGGATATGTGGGAGGAGCTTGTTAACCTTCTCTGTTTCTGTTTTTAATTTCTTCTGCTCTTGGTTCCTTAACGATGGGAGTTTTGTTTTTTCCTCGTTCATCAGCTGTATTATTTTATTTATTCAATTTGCTCCATTTTCTGTTAGTTCTGTTTCATTGTTCTCGGTTTCCACGTTTGTAGACTACGTTCCTTGTTGGTCCTCGGCCTTTGGTGTTTTTACCTGTGAAGCTTCAACTTGTGGGGTCGCTCTACATGCGGTCCCGTTGGGGGACGCTTCTTCTTTAGTTCCATCATGTATTTTTCGCTGAATTTCTGTTAGTTCTAGTTTAGGGAGCTAACCTTTCTTGAATATCAGTCTTGCTTGGTCTGCAATTCTTTGTTCGGTCGTATTGTAGTCACTGGATAGGCCCCATAATTATTTCATTCGTTTCCAATAACCTCCATATCTATGTTTAGGATGACTACTATAATAGCACTCCATTACGAGTCTATTCTCTTTTGTTGTCTATTTCTTTCTTCGTTTTTTTTTCTTCATTTTGATGGTTATCATGGCTGCGCTGTGTTTGTTCGGTATCATTTTGTTCCCTAAAATTAGAGGTTATACTTACTATACATACTATATATACAATTACCTTTTTTGTGGGCAGAAATAGGTTTACAATAAGTAGACGAAACTGAGCAAAATGTATTGCGGGGACGGTGAGGAATTTAGACAAACAAAGAAACAAACAAAAAAACAACTGCGCACGTATCAGATTTTATGATGGAATATCCGAATTGTGAATGTGTTTTGTTTTTATTTTTTTGTGTTCTAAAGTTTAAAATTCGTTGAATATATTAACAATAATTATTGTCATTTTAGATCAGGAAAAATATATACTTTATATCTTGTAAAAATAAATTAGTAAATTTATCTTAGTGACCTCAATATTGCTAATATACCATTAAATAGGAAATGTTTGAAAGAATCGATACCAAAAAAGAAAACGCCGATGAATAACTGGACATTTTGCTAAAAATACGATAATTTCTTTCCATAATTTCTTGTTGATTCACCTACGGTGGACCAAGCGCGATGCTAGATAGATTGTCACATTCAATGCTCCTAAGACTAAGCTTCAATAATTACAAGAAACCTTCTCTACCCCTAAGAGCAATCGCCAAAAACACATTACCTGAAAGCACTTTCTTTAAAAGCTTCGTCCTAACGTTCGCAGGGAACAGGAACTGGAATAGAAAACTACTTACGCCTGAAAGTGTTCTGTATCATATATATTATTCTACTTTTCATATGATAAAATCCATGCTTTTATCCTTCTGCAAAAAGTTGCTCAGAAATAACGAATTTTAATACATTTTCATTCGTTTTAATAAACAACTACTTGTTTAGTAATTGTCTATATTTTTGAGATGTTGTGTTTTCATTTATTGAGATTGTCGGACTGACTTCCTCATCTTGGTTGTTATAGTCACAAGGTTTCGGCCCTTTTGCCCTCCGGCCTTCATCAGATGTTTTGTATCGAAATGGGGAACCGTTTGTTAGGAGTCTCGAACCCAACACTTTATTATTATTACGGACAGAAGAAAAAGGCAATGCTGATGTGTTGATGGACAGGTCGGAGTACTCTGAAAAAAATGGCAGGCCTAATCGCAGATGGTAGCTACGGTAAAATAAAGAAGGCTCCAACTTTGAAAACCGAAAGAAAGCTGTTACAAATCCTTACGAAAAACAAGGAACACATCGCTCCGATGAGATAGAGAAAGCTTGTCCAGCATTACAGTAAGCTACAACATATGTACGGTCTCCACAAGATACACAAAGAGAGTATTCCACTCAGACCCATAGTGCGCTGCCGAGGCTCAGCATGCCACCCACTGAGCAGGTACGTTGTGGATATAATAAACCCATTAGCAGGCAAGTCAGCAACACATGTAAAGAATTCTGCCCACTTCACGGAACTGATCAAGGGAGCACCCATCACTACAAACTAAATGGTAAGCCTAGATGTGGTTAGCCTGTTCACTAAAGTCCCAACTAGTGAGGCACTAGCAGTAATTCAAGACGAACTAGCTGCAGACCTCTCCATAGAAGAGCGCACGTTTGTACAATTGTCAGACTTAATGAAAATGCTGACATTCTACATAGAAACAACCTACTTCAGAATGAGTACTTGCCTATATCGACAAGAGGAGGGGTTAGTTATGGGCTCGCCATTATTCCCAGTGATGATAAACATATACATAGAATACTCCGAAGACATGACCTTAGGTTAAGCTCCCTTAAAGCCAACCATGTGGCTAACATACGCTGATGACACCTTCATACTCTGGCCCCATCAGGAATACATACAGGCTCTCCTATACACTGTGAACTCAATAAGACCATCGATACAGTTCACAATGGAGAAAGAAAAAGATAACCAACTGGCCTTCCTTGATATACTCATATCACGCAGAGAGCATGGGTTTAAGACATACGTATATCGCAAGCCTACATTCACCGGACAATACCTTAACTTCAACTCCTATCACCCATACAGTATCAAACATGGAATCGCACGCTGCCTACAACAATAAGTAGCGACACACCTACATACCACCAAGAAATAGTCAGGTTGAAGAATACTGTCCGTCGTAACAACTACCCCGATAGCACACTATCCACCAGAGGTGTTAATAGTATAAGAGAGGAGAATGAAACCCAAAAACCACCAACGGTCTGCCTACCATACATACGAGGCATCTCCGAAAAGATTCAGAGAATGTGTGCCCCCTACAACATCAGGACGGTATTCAAAAGCGAGTCAACACTCAGACGACACCTGGTAAGAGTGAAGCCCCGTATGGGATAGAGCATGACTAAGAACTGCATATACTCAATCCCATGCAGTTGCAGAAAGGTTTACAAGGGTGAAACATGCCGCCCCCTTAAAGTAAGGGTTGAAGAACACTGAAAAGCGGTAACTAAACGGGAGACGGAAAAATCGGGTATAACCAACCATGTCTGGATAGAGAGGGGGGCATCGCCCCCTATGGGATGAAGTAAAAATAATAAATAGAGATACCCACTGGAAAGTGAGAAAACTTAAAGAAACAACCCACATGCTCGGACATAACAACCTACTCAGCACACCAAGCGTAGAGCTGAATGCAATTTGGACACCTCTAATAGAAAGAGAAAACCGTGAATAACAACATAAGTTTAACATTAACAAAAAGCAACTAAGAATTGTCCTAGTGACATATGGCCGAGTGGTCCTAGATGTTGTATCAAAGTTTACAGGTACCCAAAGGTGCTGAGTTCAATCCTGAACGAAGGCAGTGAAAAGTAACATTCAAAACAGAGAATCAGCCACTATACCCCAGAGCCTAGCTGGAGCCCGAACACGGTAACCCCATAATAATAATAAAGGGTTGGGTTCGAGACCTTTAACAAACGGTTCCCCAGTTCGAAACAAAACATCTGATGAAGGCCGGAGGGCAAAACGGCCGAAACGTTGGCACTATAACAACTAAGATGAGGAGGGCAGTCCGACAATCTCAATAAACTACTTGTTTATTTTTCCGTTTTTGACCGTGTCTAGTTTTTCTTCTATGATATTATAGCTTTACTTTTATTTTTCTGCATATTCATTGACACACACACACACACACACACATATATATATATATATATATATATATATATATATATATATATATATATATATATATATATATATTATAAATGGACACAGGGTGGGACTTTCCTTGATAGATCATTAATCTTATTCGAAAGAGATGATTGATACATCCGGTCAACGTGGCTTCAATTTGGTTTACATAAAAAAACAATAATTTTATCAATGGTTTTAGCTTTCGGATAATCTTATTACTCAAAGCGAATTTGTCATGAAGTATAACTCACCATCAACAATAAATTAAATCAAAAGAAATAAGAGACCACTCTACCATATTAGATAGACGTGCACTCATCATAAACACATACAGGGTGACCAAAAAAAAAAAAACGTCCCCCACTCTAATTAGGTCCCGTTTCTATGTGTTTTGTCCGAAGGAAATGAAAACTTGGTCATAACTAGTTTATTATATTCAAAACATCACATCAAACCAGCAGGATCTTTGATCTTTTTTCTCCGTTGACTGCAAAAAGCTCAGAAAAACAATTGAATATCCTCTGTTCTTTTGGGTGTCCCTGCATATGTACCCAGACACTAATACTTCCAATATATATATATATATATATATATATATATATATATATATATATATATATATATATATATATATATGTGTGTGTGTGTGTGTGTGTGTGTGTGTGTGTGTGTGCGTGTGTAAAACATGCATATCATTAATGATCGAGAAAAATTTGCACACACACATACTTGGTAAGCGAGTATAAAAATCATCTTCAATAACGTTAGAGCCAAAGCAAATTTCAAATATTTTGTTAAAATGTGTATTTATAATGATTTACAAGTAAGAACAGCTTCACATAATAATAAATTCTATATATTGTAGAGCCTAATTGATTATTATATTATGTCAAATACATCGTAGTGATATCAAAACGTGTTGTTTGGTAGAGACCGTTCTGCACATACAAGCACTAACAAATATATATATATATATATATATATATATATATATATATATATATATATATATGTTTTTTATTACATTTTATCTGTTTGGCTAGATATGATTCAGATGTTGGACCATGTTTACGATCTAACAGCCTCGTCGGACCTCGCAGAAGTGGTTCCACTTCTGCGAGGCCTGACGAGGCTGTTGGATCGTATGCATGGTCCAACATCTGAAACATATATAGCCAAACAGATAAAGCGGTAACAAAAAATATTTGCTCTGCAATAGTATTGAGGACTCTCTTCAAAGTTTTAATAATTACCAGTTTTACCATATATATATATATATATATATATATATATATATATATATATATATATATATATATACATAAACTACAAGGTAGACTCGACATTGCTCGGAATTGAATGATGGTAAATCTATGGTCCACGTTTTCAATAATTTTATTGTCTTCGAAATCGATAACATCTACCATTTTTCAATCAAATGATGTATTGCCTGCTCTAATTAAGAGACACATCGTGGTGCACCAAGAGAAAGCACCAAATATGTCCCCGTTTTGGGTTTTCAACAATACAATGTAATCTGCATTGCACTTATATTGATTTTTAACAAAAAAATATATAATGATTTCAATTGAATTATGAAATTCCAAAGTCTAATTTCATGAATAGTTTTATTCTAAACAGAAGCATTCATTTCAAACGCGCCCTGGTCCTATGAAAGAACTTACTTTTGTTTTTGTACACCGGGTCCTTTCGCTTGTGCTGTCGTACAACTTTTCAGATGCAACTGTAATAGAAGACGATATAAGTGTATTGCGTTTTAAAAAGATCTGGCGTTTCTTTCTTTAATCGGACTTTCTCTATTACTGATTTCCGATACTTATCGGGGGCATTCTGATATTAAACTAGATATGAACACTTCCAGACAAACAAAGTATATCTGTGTGATATTTCAAAAGAAAATGACGATCTGCTTTTTCGGGAATCCTGTGATACGTATTCACAGAAATCGACGTACACTAAGTATTTTCATATACAAGTAAATATATTTAAATAAGCATATATAAATAAATGACTTAAATACATAAATATATAACTATATATATATATATATATATGTGAATGTATATATTTTAATATTTGAATATATACATATATATATGCATAAATGTATATATATATATATACATATATTTATTTTTTATAAACATTTACATAAAATAATTGATGCACACGAACATATGGATATATACATGAATTTACATGTATAAATCCGTATATGTATATAAACGTATTACAAACTAGATATACTCCCAGATCTAAGATATTATCGATTTTACGATTTATTTCTTCCAACATATCCAAATATTAACTATTACACACCTGTTTCATAGCGCAGAAACAATACTTTTATTGTGCAAATGTGAACTTCTCAGGATAAGTAGAAAAAGAAAACTGGGCATGATCAAATAAAGCCGGAAAAAGTCCGAAGAGAAGTTGCCTCTTTTGTTATGATACTGAAACCATATTTGATTCCATATCCGGGCCTTATTTTACGTAATAATATAACATTTGCATATTGTTTTAATTATCAATTTTTTTTTATTCTTAAATTTTTATCGGCTAAATTATGTTAATAACGATGTAATCTATGTATTAGATGTTTTTTAATACAAAACTAACGCCTATTTCATGAATCGTATTTTCGTTTTCCGTAGTAATTTTTTGTATAAGCTTAAGAAATCTTAAGTTTAACCGACTTATTTCAATAAATACATATTTATATTAGGAATTGTAGTATATCTAACAAACATCTACTGCCTGATACAATTAAATTACATTTAATTAACCTATTATTTTGCTAATAAAAAGAGATTTCTTTATTTCCCCGTTACATTTCTGTGCATTGCATTGTGTCCTTGGCAATAATACGATCTCATTAAAATAATGGCGGAACAAAACACACAGCAAGCATGAAATGATATAATTATGTAGGTTATTATAAGAATAAAAATACACTTTTTTTAAAGTTTACCCCAAACTTATTTATATATTCTTATGCTGTAAAATAATGAAAGATTTTTTACGAATATTATATCAAGATCAACCATCATACGGAGTATACAGATAATACCCCTCCTTATATACCTTGTACTCTTCCTTTTTTAATTTCTTTCTCTTTCGTTCTCTCTCTCTCTATCTCTCTCTCTCTCTCTCTCTGTATATATATATATATTCATATATATATATATATATATATATGTATATATATATATATATATATATATATATACACACACACATATATATACATATATATATATATATATATATATATATATATATATATATATATATACACATCAGCGAGCGTTTTCTAAAGAATTAGATACGTACCTTGTGGATTTTTGCTCGAGTGGCACCCCCGGGCCATGATAAGTAGTGACTCCTTTGTAAAAACCGCGGGGATAAATAGCGTCTGAAACAGGAGATGCACATGCAGATACAAAGACACACAGAGAAGCACACACACAGAAGCACACACACACATACACACACACAAACCCACACACACACACACACACATATATATATGTATATATATATATATATATATGTGTGTGTGTGCGCGTGTGTGTGTGTGTGTGTGTACATCAGTACTGGACAATCTTTCTAAGTGCTTAAAGACAGAGACTCAATTGTCTGTGAATAACGCGGAAGCCGCAGTTTAACTTTTAGCTGATATAATGAAGGATACAAACAAGAAATACACGTTCCTGATTTATGGGTTTGAGATCTGCTCAAGATCGGTAGTGCTAGAGGCTAGTCTCAGCACTGGACAATAAAACTGTAAATCTAAACGAAACAAAAAACGTATTGAACAATAAAATATTATTGTTAAATCAACACCCGAATCCAAAATGGCATATATATATATATATATATATATATATATATATATATATATATATATATATATATATATATATTATGCATATATATATATTATGCATGCATATATATATATATATATATATATATATATATATATATATATGCAAGCACCGATACAGTTATCTCTGTCATCTTCTAAGCCCTAAGTCATATATTAGATATGAGTGAGCATGTTCTAAGGGTGTTTTCTCGGGGAAATGATTATGTAGGTGCAGTATTCGTCGGTAATGTTTGCAATAGAGTGAGAAAATGATATTTTTGTACATTTATATGGCAATGATTACGAAAATGATTCCCACTAATGTATTGCATTTGAGATCGTCTCATCTGAATACAAAAGAACAACGCTACAGTTTTATTTCAATTGTATATCTGTTTCTAGCTATGCTTTTATGTTTCCTCTAAATTCCAACCACTTATTTCCGTAATCGTTTTGCTTTCAACATTTTTTACGTAACAGAAATATTACTCCGTTGCACTTCTTTTTGCACTAAGGCCGGGATTTTTCATCTGCAAACACAAAATAAAAAGTGTATATCATTCTAAACATGAATTCCATTTTTCTATTTAGACTGAGGTTGCACTGCAGAAATACTCGCTATAAATACGTCTTCTTAGCTTTCTCTTAGATTCCTATACTTTCACTGTCCTCGTCTTGCTTTTCTCCTTTTCTGATTCTAAACAGGTACCAACGTATAGTATATCGCTATCTAATTTATTTTTCATGTAAATTACATTGCGTTATAAATCCCAACATAACATCGCATTCTCAATGATGACGCAAATTTAACGATGATATAAGGAAATATAAACGTAAGAAATATAACGATGAAGAATAAAATGTGAAATTCATCGACAAGATATAACCTTTTGAAATATCTTGAAATAAAAAATATGATAGTTTTCTCATAATTTCACCGTATCAATATCATATTCCGTGCCGAATTACAATCAGAGTAAAATTTAAAATCACGATAACAGTAGAACGCGTATATGTCTTTCAAATAAACTCCCTCCCTCGCTTACAAACGAATGTGTGTTGAAAGTGTAATGTACCTGTGTTGATGCATTTGCAGAAAATTATATAAGGCTGTATATTGAGGTTTACTGTAATATATAGAATATATCATAATTGTTTTCAGAATAACAAATGTATCCGTGCACATGAAACATGTTCGTTACTTCTATACAAAAACTTGTGTGTCAAACGATATACTCGTTCGATGTTTTGGTTAAGTCTAGGAGTTAGATTTATTGGTTTGTCTCGATTTAAAGAGTTTCCTCGAAGTCTTCTATAATGGTTAAATATTTTGCTTGTTCGACTGCGATTGGTTTAAAAGACAGGTACAGGACGAAGTATGCATGTGCGGTGACCATTGCCAGGTAAAACTTTTAGCTATCATTGTCATCATGAGCAGCAACAGGCAGGTTGTGGTGGCTAAATATTTAACAATACAGATTGGGAACCTGAATGTGTCAACTTCTAATCCAGTTCATGCTACGAAAGGACACAAAGCGCTCATGTCGTCGTTCCTGTAAGTACCTACTTTTCTTTCTGGAAAGATTAATTTTAGATGAATATCATGGAAAATAAATGTCAACACTACCGACTTGATTGATTCGAAATAAATGAATGAAGATGCTAAAGAAAACCAATAGAAACAAAAAGCAGAGTAGTTATTATACTACTAGTAGTAGAGTTGAGTAATGTTTACTATATGAGTTTTCTTCCGATTTATGTTAGTTACGAGTTCTCCTGAAGATTATTAATGTATATATCGTTTGCTTAGGTGTATTAGCTTAGAGATTATTTAAAATTATATTTTACACAGGAGTAGACTGTTCGTCTAGACCCGATGAGTTGTTTTTCCACTATTTATTTTCCTGGTTTTTTTTTCAACCGCTAACAGATGCTGGCAAAATATACTTAGTAAATAAATTACGAATAATATAATGGGTTGCATTGTTCTTAACAAAACGTAAGCTCCTACGAATAAGTCGCACTCATAAATTTTTAATGCAACACAATTAATTGTTAAATTTTAATGCAACACAAATTATGAACCGCATCTGCTCACAAGAAAATAAACTGCTCATTAATGAAAAGCTTTTTTTTTTATTTTTTTAAAGCAGTAATATCCTTGTTACAATCTTGTTTAAAGAATAAGATAAATAAAATCGGGGTATTTCTAATAAATAGTCCTGTTACCATTATGCATTTATCTTGTTACTGCTTACCCCTAATTAATTACATGTTAGACATGCTTTATAATAGTTTTGTCAAAATCATCAGGAATTCAAGTATAACAAGATTGTTCGCGTATCCAGTATTGTTTTTGAGTTTTAGCCTGACGTATATAAAGACCAAATTGCGACTTTCCTGTATATAATAGATAAGGATTTTAATAAAAAAAAAACAGTAGCGTGTCTCAATTTACACATTGCTGACGTGCGAAGATTTATGTGTTCATTTGTATTTGAGCGGGTTATTTTATGTAATGGATGCAAATATATATATATAAAACAAGCAATGCAAATGTAGCTTTATATCAAAGGGATGCATTTTCTCTTTTTGCTGTTAATTTGCGCATCGATCGACACATGATTTCAGATTGTTATCTCGTTCACTTGGATCAAAGCAACGAAAATGATCCCATTTTTGATAATTCAAGCAAAGTGTTAAATTTCACAATTATCGTAGCCACTCACCCTCAGAGTTACAAGCCAGCAGAGACACACAGAAGAATATTACGCCGAGTACACATAAAGCTAAGCGTATATTATTACTTATTATTAATATATGTGCATATGCATATGTGTTTGTGCGTTTCCTTTATCAGAACTTTACAATAGTGTGGTGCGTGCCATAAATTCTGAGAACGTGGAGTTCCTAATAAAAGTTAAACAGAAATATTAAAATCACATACAAGGAAATATGCATCATTATTTCTAATTTAATGTTGGCAAATCCTTAGACTCATTCGGGAAGCAAGTTAAGACTATGTAAGTTAAGTAAGACTCGTTTTAATTAACACAGTTACCTGTCCTGAAGTGGTCTAACCAACTTACAAGGAATCAAGTATCAACAACAAAGTCACCGTTCAATTAAAAAAAAACACACACACACACACGCATCTATTATAGTAAACTCGTATTTTTGTCTGTTGGATTGCTCACAATTTGATTAATATGTCCGAAAGATACATGTTTCACAAATTCATTGTCATACTGAATACGGACGTATACACACTTTCATTTCCACGTGAGTACTATAAACACTATTTATCCAATGTTATGTAAGAAGTATTGGTAATCTCATTTGCATATTACATTAAAGAAAACCTATTTTAATAATTAGCTCCATATTGTTTGTTTGGTGCTCATGCACTTATTGATCCGTGCTGAAATAATAACGGTATTATTTAAAAAGCCATTCTTAACACGGGGAGGTGAGGGTGTGTTGTACCTATTCTGTACTTTAACCTTACAATTGAATAAAACACACATCATAAAACTTTAATTAAACTTGGAAATACGATTTAAAACATAGCGCGGATCAGTAAGTGCATTAGCACCGTTTCTTTTAATAAAATTGTTTAAATTAATCTATTTGCAAATCTTATCAAACGTTAATTTATTTACTTTATTTTTAATCTAATTTATATTTAAGTTAGTTTATTCCCAATTATTATTATCCGACACCAATTACTTTGAAAAACAAAATAGTTTTTGTCTATTTAAGTTGTGAATTATTTTCACATAAAACTACGAGGGTAATTTCCCGTTTAATTTTCATAGACATAAAGGCATATGTTTTATATTCATAGATACAGTGTTCACTTAATGGAAAATCGTATGAAGTTATTATATGATTAAACTCACTGCCCACCACTACGTTTAAACCTGACAAAGACGGGTGAATATATATATATATATATATATATATAATTGTTTTTTTACTATAATAATTAAATACCTACAGACACTAGTGTTTCATCCTTTCGGGAATCTTCAGTGCAGGGTGTCACGATTAATACCAGTCGAACGATTCGAACCCCGCATCATGAGGCATTTCTGGCTGAATTAGCGGAGACCTAATCCATTCGGCTACCATTAACCGCATGAAATAATGTTGAATTTAAACATCTTAATTTTAAATGTTCATTTACGTCAGTCAGACATTGATCTAATCGTTATACGATGATCTACGCATAAGAGCTAAATTGACCGACTTTAATTCAACTGAAAGTGCTCAACGATAAGAAACGAATTTCTTAAAAGGGCTGTCATAATTATTTTCTACTATAATAATTATATATATATATATATATATATATATATATATATATATATATATATATATATATATATTACATGGGAGTGGCCACTTAACAAGGCCCGGGTGTCACTCGAGGGTAAGGGTTATTGTGTGGACAGTAATTAATGGGGTAACATCGTAGCAACCGTTAGTAAAAGAGATCGGATAAATTGGATTACTTAAGGGGGCGGTTTATCAGGAATCTGTTTATGTGGAAAAGCAGGCAATGGGAAGCGATTTCCCCATGTGGGAAGTTCTAATAATGAAGCTTTGTTCATGGAATCTACGTTTTGATTTAGGAACAGATAAAGAGTGGGAAAATTATTCGCAGTGGCAAGACGGATGGTTTTCGTGAAAGATTGGGTAAGGGGGACTAGAGATTGGAACTCAGACGAGCACTTGCTATGGAAATAACGATATAAAAGACAGGCTCGCAACGTATGTTCTGTGGGAAAGTAGTTGGAGGAAAGCTACGAAGTCTATTTTGTACTATGTCAAGACAGGATAAGCTGTTTTTAGCAGCACCTGCACAGATGTGACAGCATGACTCCATCCTTGGACGTACTTGGCTTTTATAGATATAGAGAATTGCATCAGCAAATGAGATATCTACTGGAGCGGTAGACGGATCCAACCATTTTGCCAGCAGCCTTGGCAACACATTTGATGAAAGTGTTCCATTTCAGATAAGGCGTAAAAGTCGACCCTAGAAGTTTGTCAAAACACGGAGCCTCCCCAAAACGAGAGCCATTCATTTCAATTGATGCCAGATGGGGATCAGGGTGTTGATGATGTAAAGATATAAGCTAGGGTTTAGATGCATTAAAAATAACAAGCCACCTCTTCCCCCATTGTACCATGCACTCAAGATCAGAGAAAAGAGTCAGAGAGAACTTTGATCTGTAGCCAAAGATAGTAGTGTCATCAACAGAAATGTTAACGAATGATCTAAGTATGTGTTTTGGGAGATCATTGATGTAGATCAGGAAGAGAGTTTAGCCTCGGATGGATCCCTGGGGGACTTCAGCATTAATACTTTGAGCTTCTGATTTCTGTCCATCAACCACTACTCTCATGAACCTACCAGATAGAAATGATTTAATAATTAAGAAAATATTTCCAGTTATACCATAATTGGAAAAATTGTAGGCCTTTATGTAATACCTTATCGAAGGCATTTGATATGTCAAGAGCAATTGCCCTAGAAAGGAATACTTTGTTGAGATAATCACTAATCCTATGAGATATAACCGTTAGAACATCTGCTGTAGATCTAGCAGAACGGCAACCTTATTGCATGTCACTAAAAAAGGTTATGTCTGCTGAGGTGGTTGACTACTTCTTTATTTAATATGTATCCTAGCAACTTACCAATGACGCACATGAGACTTATTGGTGTTTACTGAGAGGGAGATGACTTATCACCTGAATTCTTAAATGCAGAGCATACTGAGGAGGTTTCCCAATGTTTTCGTACACAATTCTCCTTAAGACAACGCTTAAACAGTTTTGTAAGTATGGGGGCAAGTTCTGTTTGGAGCTTTTTCACCACTATGACGTCAGGGCCAATTGCTTTACTGGATTTCTCGATTAGCTTGGCGACATCAAGCACAGATATTTGTATGGCGCATAGCGTGTCTGTTATGGGAGGAAATACGGTGGGTTGATGGTCTTGGTCGCATACGGAAGAATTAGCTGCAAAGTTCTTGGCAAATAGTTTGACTTTGTCTGATCCTGACGAGATGACCTCTGGTCCGTTGATAATGGTTGGTACAGAAAGCACGTTTCTGTTCAGGATCCTATTTGCTATTTGACAAAACTGGTTGGAAGCAAGCCGCTTCTCTCTTATATATATATATATATATATATATATATATATATATATATATATATATATATATATATATATATAGTGCAAAGTTTTGTTGAAAATTCAAAGACTCACGTTTTCTTTTTATAACCTTCGTTTATTTTTTGGATTTTTGCATTACAGCTGTTTCGTTAATGAGTTGCAATTTTACGACTTATCTTCCCGTAAAAATATCCAGTCCCCAACAACTTCTTCACAAACAAATGGTATATTTATTACCCGATGCAGGGGAAGTCACTCTCCTGGTATCATTTTTATCTAGGATTACCTCCCGTGCATTTTTCCTAATCTGCTCTAGTGAGTGAAATTAAATATTTGTTTCTGTGCAAACACCCGTGGATTACATCTAGTATATATATTTATATATATATATATATATATATATGTATATATAAATATATATATGTATATATATATTTTTGTGTGTATGTTTGTTTGTTTGTGTGTGTGTGTTTACAACGTACTGGTTAACGTATATATAACAGTGCTTATAAAGGCCTGGGTGCCTAGAAAATATGGGGCATGAGTATTTTAAGAAATTGACCATCAACATCGATCGTGTCACCATTCTTTGCACCGGCCAACATCTATCCGAATCCCAAGGAACGTGATAATACACCTACTGAAAGAAACAAGAGTCAATATAATAACCTATATATAATGAGTGCAAATATCTTAGAGAGGACTTACTAATAAGGTAAAAACACAATAGAATTTCACACGGAAATAGCCCAAAAGAGTCTCAAGGAAGACACCAATACATTTTATTTCAGTAAAACCGTTAATATTGGGAGTACCAACAACATGCTAAATATTTTCTGGATAATATGGAGATGAGGAAGGCCCTATAGAATGATCAACATTCGACTGTTCCACTCGGATCAAGAGAAAACTATAATGACTACCTAGGTCCATTGCTTAAAAGATGACTGGCCCTATCAACAATAACTCATGCAGAAAAAGTGAATGTAAACCTCGGGGCATTCTCTGCTACGCTACATCTGCTAACTGCAACTATACAACATGACGTAATTAATGCGTAAATATCCTTATTGGATTATCTGTAAAAAGTTAGAACTCTACTGCATCAGCAATTACGAGAAACATATGAGAGAAATAAAAAAAAACGTATAAGTCTACGTGCTCTATATCTATGCCGTTCTTACATATACATACAAGAACTACCTTTCCGAGGCGAGGAAAGAGTCTCTAGTAATGTTGTTGTAAACCCAGGAAGAGGGTGTTTCAGAAGCTGTCTAAAATATAGAGGACCTTTTGCGAACTATGTAATTGAAATAGTGTAGAAGTAGACGCATCTTTTTTATTTGCAACTCATCCTTTGGTTATTTTATTAAGACTGCGGAAAGAGATGTTCACTCAACATATGAATCAGTATCTCTAGCAATTCTAACAGGAAAACACATTTGTAAAGACAATTTTCTTAATTCTGTCGCACATTTAAAGAGATTTGATACGACAGCTTCATAATCGACGACTTGCAATCAACTGAAAGAGACACGCGAATGTGCAATATAGAAATGGATTTTGATGGATTCTAATATTTGATGTATTGTTTGAAAGTAATTCATTTCACATGAATTGAGTAAATGTAAGAACAAAAATAACATTATAAAAATATATATTTGTACATCTTTTCTTAGATTTTCCTATATTTAAACAGTAACAGTAAAAACCTATATCGGTATCCCTCTATTAAGTGTCAAGAATTAATCAAAACAAATTTGCTCTTGCCGAGATCGCTGTGTTGCTCCTATTCGTCTCAGCGACTTCCTATTTAGCCAGCGTTATAGTAGCGCACAGAAAAACAAGGAATCCACATTTCTGAGTTGAAGGCGCGGCTGTCACGTTCATTGGTAATCAATGGGATTACTTTTATTTTAGAGGCATTGTTGCGCATCACCAATCTGTAAATGGGAGGTACCTTACAGGCAGTGAAGTGTCATTTCAACCACGCATCAGAGAAGGAATATAACTGGTTAGCTATATCCTGCGACTCGGCACAAAATCGAAGAAACTTGAGTGCAATGATTCGAGTTGCAGTAAATGCTCAGAAAGAAATCCAACTCTATCGGAAACAAGATGATGGCAGCTACAAATTCAAATAAGTAATTTGCTTCTGTACATTAGTCTGAAGTCTAATGAAGCAATTTCTAACATTAACGGATGATTGTACTAGTCAGCTCTCTACTAGCTTTTCATATAATATAACGTTGTCGTACTACGAATAACTTCAGTGGCAGTGGGTAGAAGCGACGATCTCAAGTACTAAAGGCAAATGATAGTTTCATTAAGGTGCATATTTGTCATTCCAATTGTGAGCCATAGAATCATATGTTTATAGATGAACCGTTACAAGTTTTTAATAACAATAAAAACTTAATCAGATCCTGGAAAAATGATCCAAACAAAATAAATTAATCGTAAAAAACCTTTCGATTATTAACTGAACGTCTTGCAAGTTTATTTTGGGAATTACCGTTAATAGCTAATGTTCCGGTTATCAAGCAAATATTCCTTTTAATAAATGAAATACATTTCATTGTGGAAAAAGTTTAAAAATTAAACACTCTATCAAGTTTTGTTCGTGTGTATTATTAAAACCCATCTTGCTGCTTATGTATTTATGTAAATGTGGGCGAGGATTTAGTGCTTATTTAACTAGCATTTATATTGTGAAATCTATACTCAGTTTGGTTACAATTCGTGTTATTTTAGTCGAATCGTAAATTTGTGGAAATTAAAGCTGAAATTCCGAGGTAAAACAAATTACTTTGCATCAGAACAAATTACTTTGCATCATTCAGAATATCAATCGTATCCACTTAACACAAGGAAATGATATCTACATGGACTCCAATTAGATAGATTTCTATACACAAATGAAAAAAATACATTCCCATTCTACTTTATTTATATGAAAACAAATTAACAATTTCAAATTTTAATTCAAGGATAAAAAAAGAAAAAAAACTGTCCATGTCTACTTGTATGTCCACCCCGTTTCTCTTAGTGACCGCCACAGGAGTTTAGTTACACCTAGTGGATGGCAGTACCTGACACTCCACGCATTAAAAATAGACGATTACAGTTATAATCATTCCAATTGATGCCGACACTAATCATGACCGCCAATGAATTCCAGTTGCAAATGCGACCAGTGCCCATCAGTAAACGCCAGCACGCGCAAGTAAGCGCCCCGAACCAGCACTTATCGTCAGTAAGCATCAGAAATGAAAATCACAGCCAATGTATTCTGCTATCTGACAGTTCCGGACAATGCCCGACAGTGGAAGCAATATGATTTTATTTGGGGCACAGCCACGAGTGCTCCCTATTTTCCAGCGTAAGCAGTAGCTTCCACTAACAACCGTAGTTTAATTTATGTTCGGTCTTAGTTTTGTGTTATAGTTCAACCTGGCAACACCGGTATACAGTTCGGTTAGTTTGTTAATAAAAACAGGTACTTTCTTGTCGAAATGTTTACAAAAAAAAATATGGCAATAATTGTTTGAAACAATACCGACACGTCGACTGATTCATGCAGGCGTAACCGTGTATAAAGACATGATTTGATTTTTCACCACAAATGTCGATATACCATCTCGAACCGTATATAACAAAAATGAAAAAAAATTCAACAACATCATTTTCACTTTTAAAAACGAAATTGTTATTTTCCAAAGCTTAAAGTGAAACAAATGCTATTGAAAACCACATTATGATGATTTTCCAAATAACAATGTTCGTTAACGGTAGGTGTACACTTTTAATTGTGCGGGTGCGTATATATATATATATATATATATATATATATATATATATATATATATATATATATATATATATATAGTACTTCCCAATGCCAAATTTAACCTGCAAATAATTAGAAATAGTAAAAAAAATTAATAAAATACAATATATATATATATATATAACCAACCGACGACAAGCTATAACTAGAATAACAAAAATACATGCCCCTTGCAAGGTACATGTAAAAAGGCAGTGTAATATACAGTTGTACAGTAATATTCCAAAAAGTTCTTAAGATAACCAAATACAAATACCAACTATACTACACAAAATAACAATTATCCTCATGAAGGCCATAATACTAATATACCAATAATAACGCCCTCACAAATTTGCAACATAATATAGCAAATCAGCATATCCTGCAAAATAATACGACAATTCAAACCAAAAACAATGATAATACTATTAATCAAGGTAGTATGCATCGGATCTATATCAGGACCCAGTAAACATCGAATACCCGTACACAAACACTTTTTATTAATAACTCCTTGAAAAATCAAACAAGCTTATCAAAATATATATGCCAGTTAAAAGATAATTAAATCCGATTTTAATATAAAATGGAAAATACTAAAATCGATGAGAACATATAAACTGGGCGATAAATTTTGTAACCTATACAGATCTGATTTTATTGCAATATTAAAACTCGATGGCACCAAACAAACTTGCTTAAACCTGAAAGAAGAAATTTACACCAGTTACATACATAGAAGACAGACCAATTTTAATAATTATACACCACAATAATAAAATAAATATTAAAGATTAAGTTGTCCAAAAGTAAATCAATAAAAAACTGATATTACACTAATAACCAATAATCATAAAGTTAAGAATTTAAAAGATTCGATCCTGAAATAATCCACTAAAAATCTTTGTTCGTTATAATTAAAAATGACTTACCTTAAAATTAAAATAAAACAGACATTAACACAATTTCATTCCCCTTCATTTATACAACATTTTAGATTTTAAACCAATGTTTACACATACCAACGATATCATATCAGAGTTATGCATTTCTCCCATCGTTTAATGCAGCTCTGGAGACCGTTCTTATAGAACACCCCATGTTGGCCCTCCAACCACGACGTGACTTTAGAAATCAAAGCTGCATCATCTGAAAAACGCTTTCCTTTCAAAAACAACGTCCTGGCTGGGAAGAGGTGAAAGTCAGAGGGTGCAAGGTTAGGAGAGAAGGGAGGATGGTGAAGGATTTCATAACCACACGCTCATGGTTCTGATTTAACGACATGCGAGTTGTGGGTCGGGCGTTGTCCCGCAGGAGGATGGTACCTTTGCTGATCTTGTCCCGTCTCTTGATTTTGATAGCTTCCCTTAATTTCCTTAAAAGTGAAGCATAATAGGCTCCTGTAATTGTCGTGTCCTTTGCCAGGAAACCTGTCATCACTACTCTGTCCTGATCCCAGAAGACTGTGAGTATGACCTTGCCAGCGGAGGGCTGCACCCTTGCCTTCTTTGGAGGTGGTGCGTCCAAATGTGTCCACTGCATTGACCGGACTTTGATCTCTAGATCATAGTGATGGACTGAGGTTTCATCCTGTGTAATCAGTCTTTTGACAAACTTGGACTCATCTTCTTGGCACATCTCCAAATTCATCCTCGAGCACTCGACGCGTTCTCGCTTCTAGAATGGTGTGAGCAACCTGGGAATCCATCTGGAAGATACCTTATGCTTGTACAAATAGTCATAAATGATATTTTCCACAGACCCTGTACAAATCTTGACATCTTCGGCTATTTGACGAATATTAATGCGCCGATCTTCCAAAATGGCAGCCTCTACTTGACGGACAGATGCCTCATCAATGGTAGAAGGGGGGCGACCAGGTCTGGCAGCTGTTTCTACAGACTTCCGGCCATGTTTGAATTCACGATGCCAACGTTTTACAAGGGCATATGATGGGGCATTATCACCATCAGTTTCTTTCATTTCATCAAAAGTCTACTGTGATGTGCGTCTTTTAATACCATCCTCAAATACAAAAACCGGCTCACTGCTCGACATTCAACAGGCTCCATTTCACACCTGACTCAGTTCAAACACCTGTAAAACAGAAACTACATAGGTCATAGCTGTAATTTTCCACATAACCCGTAGCGAGATGAATCATTGCACATGTATAATTTCAGCTAGATCAGACAACTTGGAGTGGGTCAGAGGCATTACTTATCGCACGCCCCTCGTAAGTTGGTTGGTTGTTTAAATTATAATTAATAAATCATTATATTTCTATATACCAGCTTTAAAGCAAAAAAATACGCAAATATTGAAGAATAAAACAATGTTTTTTTACAAATTTACAAAATCTGTTCTAGTATTGCACTATGAAGGCATCTAAGAAAATACCATTTGTTTAAACATTTAAATTCTATGCCATGTAGTAACACACACCCACACACCCCACACACACACATATATATATGTATATATATATATATTTATATATATATTTATATATATATATATATATATATTAGTAGGCCGCCAGGCATTGCTCTGTCGTAAAAATCCGTTTAAATATAATATATGATTAATGCAAATTTCGTAATTATTATTATATTATATTGAAACCAATATATAGTAATGATTTAAAATTTTTAAATAATAACTCCTTCGCCACCACCGAGAATCGAAACAAAAACACTTAGCTTACGATTAACTGTGACGTTAATGCATGAGCTATGAAGACATTTTCGATGAAAGGCTAAAAATTCAAACAAGAATCAATAGCTATTACGCTATGCATGCATAATCGTAATGCCATTGTGGTAAATTCTATTGGTTTACTTTCACAGTTTTGCATCGATTTTAAGAACAAAAGAAAAAGTTTCGCATGGGTTCGAATACGCTATATATCTGAACTTTCATACCTGCAGACCATAAACTGATGTAAGAGTTATGTAGGTCATTTCTTTTAATATATAGATGCATAGATAAATATATATGGGAAGAAAATTTTCTATACTCCAAGTTTTTACGCAAATATTACGCAAGTTTAAACTCTGTAGAATATATTCATGAATATAATTACACGAAAAATACATGAAATCTATTAGGAAATTGATTAATATGAATGCTAAAATAGATATTCAAATTAGATAGAACATTTGCAGATGAATGCAATTTTGATAATGATTTTAATACCCCCAATAAAAATAAAAACAAAAATTAGACACGCATATATATATATATATATATATATATATATATATATATATATATATACATATATGAGCGAATGAACTCTTTTTTCTGGGTCAACGGGCAACTAGCACCGTGTATATTTGTGTGTGTGTGTATATGTGTATTGGGGTGGAGAGGGCTCCTGTAAGCCGTGGTGAAGGCAACCTTTCTAGGAGAAGCAAATCTCTGATTTTAAAAAAACATAAAGCGGAAGACCATTACCCGCATTAAATTGGTCTGCAGTTTAATTTGTTGCTGGCTATCTTGCTCTTGCTTGTTGCTGGATCTCAACATTTTGAACCGAGAGAGAGACTTAGCTGTCGTACAAAGCTAAGACACTGTAACATCATATTTGTATCGATACTCCCTCAGGCATTTGGGCTCATGGATGTTAAATGTCTGAGGGAGTGGCACTCGTCTGCAATCATATATATATATATATATATATATATATATATATATATATATATATATATATATAGGGGATTCGTGCACACGGAGTGCAATATATCATGATTATAAGAAGATATGTTATTCCGTGGCGAAAACCACTATTTGAAAAATATGTATGTAAGAAAAACTATAGCTTAATAAATAAAAATAATTTGTAGCTATTAACATTGGGTTTTCTTAAGTTTATTGGCTTGATCTTTAATCTAAGCATGTGTGTGTAAAGTGTAAATTTTGGAAATGTATTATATCCACAGCTGTTTTACTCTATCTATCTATCTATCTATCTATCTATCTGTATATATATACATATATATATATATATATATATATATATATATATATATATATATATATATATATATTATTAAGGAGTTTACATTTTTTAAATATTTAAGGAACGAATGAATACCAATCCATGAAATGAGGAAAGTGCTTACAATACTATTCAGCTACTCCAATCAGAAAGGAAAAGTATTTAAAGCAGTATTAGCGAAACTATGGCAGAAGGTAGGAATATCTGTTGATTTAAATGTGTCAAATTATTAACGATGTAACGAAAAAACACAATATACGCATAACTTTTTTATTGAAATAATTTTCAAACATTAAATGAACCAGGAAAAATCCTTAAAGCACAATAACTACACAACAATTTCTACGTTGACATAATTAGTAGTGGATAAGCTATTTTTTTTATGAATGACTTGTAAAAGTCGTTGGTCTACAGAATTAGCCAAATTTGTGCTTTCGTCAACAGTTTTTCCTTGTGATACCTCTTGGAGAGCATCCCACAACTCAGTTTTGCTCTTAAATTGGCGTCTACTTGCATAGAGGCGTCGGTTCATGATACTCCAAAGGTTCTCAATTGGGTTCAAATCTGGTGAACTCGCAGATCACTACATTTTGCGTAGCCCAGAGAACCCCTGTTATTGCAAATACTCCTTTCTTTTGTTTGCTGCATGCGAGGGGGCATTATCCTGCATAAAAACAATAGTTCTTCTGAACGTCAACATTTGCTTCTTCAGCTATGATTCAAATTGCTCCTTCAGAAAAGCTATGTAAGCATTTGACGTTATATTTACGCGTTCTGGAACCCTCCATGGGTTAACTTAAATACCTCGGATATTCCACCATTTTATCCCACCACCACCTTGTTTGCGCCATAACCGCTGATGGCGATGTCAACCATCTAGGACTCATCCCTTGCTCCAGCCATCTGGACTATCAAGAGTGACACGCAGTTCATTCGTAAACAAAACTTTGAACAAATCCGTTTTCATGTTGTCGCCTGCCCATTTCACTCGGTTTTGTATGTGTTGTTGCTTTAATAAACGCTTTGTCACAGGCTTAACAGACTTTGCCACTTCTTTCAGAAGTCGAAATCGAGTACTCTTTCAGACATTCTTCAATCCAGCTTGGTCAAAGACTTCTCGACTTGTCTGCCCAGTGTTCTTAACAACTTTACATTTAATTTGGAGTAAAGTACGGTGTGCAACAAATCTAGATTTCCCTTTATCAACCCTCTTAGTATCTGTAGATTCCTTGATAAAGTTCTTCACAGATTGAGGGTATATTTCTATAATTATCGATATGTCGAGGGTAGTTTTACCTTTTGTTAGCTGTTCTGTAATAGTACTAGGATTATGACGCATTTTATTTACGAAAAAAACTGCCTTGTTAATAATTTGACATACCTCAAATACTGTGGATTCAGGAATTACGATTGCAAGTTGTTTACATTAGAAATAAATGGGCGTAGGAATCAGACGAAAAGAAGAATGCAACTGATCAGTAGTAAAGACGCCTGGACCTTTTCTTAAACAAAAGGTGTGTTTATATGACTCACATTTATATATATATATATATATATATATATATATATATATATATATATATATATGTACATACATATATATGCACATATAAATACATATATACATATGCACATATATATATACATATATATATACATATATACATACGTATATATGATGATGATTGCAACGGCTTGTCAGACGAGTGCCACTCCCTCAGACATTTAAAATTCATGAGCCCAAATGTCTGAGGGAGTATCTATACAAATATGATGGTACAGAGTCTTAGCTTTGTACGACAGCTAAGTCTCTCTCTCGGCTCAAAATGTTGAGATCCAGCAACAAGCAAGAGCAAGATAGCCAGCAAAAAATTAAACTGCAGACCAGCTTAATGCGGGTACTGGTCTTTCGCTTTATGTTTTTTTAAAAATCAGAGATTTGCTTCTCCTAGAAAGGTTGCCTTTACCACCGCTTACGCAAGCCCTCTCTACCCAATACACATACATACACACACAAATATACACGGTGCTAGTTGGCCGTTGACCCAGAAAAAGAGTTCATTCGCCCTTTGGAAGGTATTATTTTAATCCTTCAGGGAGACTAGCCGCCCTCCTCACCAAACAAGTCTGGTGGGGGAACCAGTTTAGTCGCCGGTGACCCGACCATGAGGCAGGTAGTACTGGGTTACATGGTACCAGTAGCATATGACATGACCTGACATATATATACATACATATATACTTACGCATATATATATATACATATATATATACATAGATACACATATATATAGTTACATATATGCATACATATATATATACACACACACACACACACACACACATATATATATATATATATATATATATATATATATATATATATATATATATATATGAGAGAGAAGGAGAGAGAGAGAGAGAAAAATAATAAGCACACAAATATTGAGGATGGAGTTTGCCCCCGAAATATATTAAAATTATAAATTTCAACCAAGTCAAATATTTGTTTATTTTCGTAATATTGCATTGTAATGTGTCTTTTACACGCACTTGATACGTATTTCATATATAAATATATGCAAAAATAAAACTAAAGAATGCAGTTTAGATTCCCGTAAGGAAAAAAATATTAATTTGAACCTACAGCAGACTAAGTACCTACACAATCCGATTTCTAAAATGTTTATAATGACGAAAGAGAATTCATTTTTTATGAATGAAAAAAAAAGGCCTTATTAAATCGAAATAGACTTAACTCTTGCATAAGCTGATTTCGCAAAAGTCTTCAATTTTAAAACAGAATTTAACTACATCAGGATGAAAAGAGAAAACCTTAACTAAAATTTTGTAAACAGAAAACGGGGGTCATCAGCTGCTTACCATGTAGCTGTTTCGGAGATTTAAAAATAGGACAACTTTTAAATACATATCTCTTCAGTGGATAATGCCACTCCCCAATAAAAAAAATGTAAAATAATGGGGTTACTATTTTTACTAATATATGAAAAAAATATAGATAAATAAAATATAAAAAGATAAAAAGATAAACTATTAATAAGTAAGTTTTAGATTACAAGATCCGTTCTACGACATGTTAACTAGCATATAAATGCTATGAGAATAAAAAATGCATAAAAGCTTAAGTACCTTATGCATGAGAATGGCAAATAGATAAGAGGAAGGAAAACTGGCAATACGTATTTAAAAACCCAATATATAGTCTAAACAAGCTTTGAATAAAAAGATGCAAAAATAAAAATAAAGACTACAGTTTAAATTCCCAGAAGGAAAACAAAATAATGTTAACCTATCGCAGACTAAGCACCTACATACTCCGATTTTTAATAAGTCTATAATATACAAACATATACACACACGCATATATATATATATATATGTATATATATATATATATATATATATATATATATATATATATATATATATATATATAAAGACACATCGTGCATATTTAATAGTAACGATAATTTTAATTCCGGGGCTTACAATGATCTTTTAACAGACTTGAAAATAAGAGCTCTTACATAGGCATACCTAACGAATATGCACGAAATTAAAACTAAGAAAAAACTACTCACTACCTGACTTGAAATGTTTTTGGACTTTATTACAGCAGATATGTTTATATTTATCATTTGTAACATTTGAATTTTTGTATTGGCCGATAATCGAAAAAAAGCGATGTTTTTGTTTGTGCTTGTTTTTGCGTTTCTTTTTTAAATAAAAAAATGAGATCTTTTACACGGGTATATTCAAAAGGGATTATTTTTTACCCTTTCTACTCGCTATATCAGATTTATATGATTGCTTTTCGTTTTTAAATATGGTGCAAAAATCCTTATTTCATTTTACAAGAATCGCTTAATCATTGCTCCGTGGTAGTCAAAGTAATGACAACAAGGCGAACCCCAACACCCTCACGATGTATCGCTGGATTGTCACGAATAACAGGGGGGTACCCAGAGTGATGGAAATAACGTTTACGGTAAAAGTTATGGTCTCTGGTGTGGTTGTAAATGGGGGTCATATCATTCCATCTCCCATCTTCGTAATTGGATTGAAATTTAACACTAAAGTGTACCTTGATGTGCTGAAGAGTGCTGCAGTCAAGTGTTTTCAAGAGTTTTCGTTTTCAATTTCTAAGATCAACTTATAAAAATACGCTCGATACTTGCTTTGCTCAACTGCTACCATTGAGTAACACTTTTTAGACTATTAGATGTCAGCATGTCTGATCCAGCAGTTGTCGCCACGAATATATACAGATTTTAGTCATCTTATTTGTAGGAATCGGAGTTGCGTAGAAAAGCATAAGGTTTGCGTTATCTTTAGGAAATGGTGCACGCGTTTTCTTCGCACGCCTTTTAATGTATTTTCTGTTGCGTATAAAGTCAGTATTTTCATAAAACCTAACAACTAGTAATAAAACCACAGGCTTCAGGAAAAATAATTATATTTGTTTTATGTTTAAAATATATTTACAGGATTTTTAATTACATGTTTTGCAAATTAGATTTAATGAAAATAGTGCAATGCTTTATTCATATAGCATTGTGAAATCACCAATTATTTTGTAATCGTCTGTTGACAACTTAAGTGATGAAAGTTAATTTGACTCTGCAAATGCAAATTTTATTTAGTTTTATTTTTACACAAATGACTCACAGATAAGTGAAAATATATTAAATTTATGTTAATTACACTTCTCAAATGAGTTTGTTGCAACATTTTTAAAGAATTTATAAAATGCAACGTTTTATTGTATAATGTTTAAAGAATTTATAAAATACAACGTTTTATTGCATAATTTCTCACATATTTCTCTTTACTTTGAAAGTGTCGCTCTTTCTTATTTTGTTCTATAAGTCCTCATGCGAAAGAGCAGGTAACAAAATGTTTTAAGTAATAATAATAATAATAATAATAATAATAATAATAATAATAATAATAATAATAATAACATTAATAATAATAATAATAATAATAATAACAATAACAATAACAATAACAACAAGAACAACAACAACAACAATAATAATAATAATAATAATAATAATAATAATAATAATAATAATAATAATAACAACAACAACAAAGATTTTGCTGTCCAGGACTACTATTGACCGGAACCAGCTATACACTCCTTTTAAAATTTTCATTTCTATTTTTATCGTTATGTAATAAATATGTTTAATGAAATCTATATGAAATATATTCCTTATTAAATTTTAAAGATTTTCTATTCTAAAAGAAATTTAAAACTATATAATATAAAAAACTTATTTTAAAGTTTTTGTGAAAAAAACATCTAATTTTCTCTTTATTCAGACCTTTATTACAAATAGGGGTTGCAAAATTAGTTGTGGTGTGAGAAAAAATACAAACTGAAACAGAGAGAATATTCACACCTGTAATAATACAAATAGAGGGTTGCAAAAATGAGTTGTGGTGTGAGGAGGAATGCAAACTGAAGCAGAGAGAATATTTAGACCTGTAATAATACAAAGACAGGGGCTGCAAAAATGAGTTTTTGTGTAAGGAGAAATACAAATTGAAATAGAGAGAAGTTTTAAAATATAATCTTAAAAAGGTAAGATACAAGTTAGAGAAGCATTTCATCCAAGGCATGAAAATTGTTAAAGAAAATGTGTGTTACTATAGGCTTTTAAAATAAAGGTACAAGATTCAATTTAAAATTTATTTATCTTCAAAGTGCAATTTGAAATTGATGTATCTTCAAAGTGCAATTTAAAAACATAATCTTTCATCTAGCAATTAATGATATAGATGTAAAATTTTCAATGATTTTTTTAAAAAACGTGTAACAGAATGTACATTACATAAAATTAATCCAAGGTAAATTTTTGATTAAATTTAAATTACATTTTTATACCTTACTTTGTAAAATTTATAAAAGTGCACTTTGAAGATAAATAACTTTCAAATTGAATCTTGTACCTTTATTTTAAAAGCCTATAGTAAAACATTTTCTTTAACAATTTTCATGCCTTGGATGAAATGTGTTTATAACTTGTATGAATATAATTCTTTCCTAATTCTTTTATTACAGTTTATACTTGTTCCGTTTAATCTTATTTATTTTACATTTTAATATTATTTCGGTATATGTTAATATTTTAATATTATTTTGGTAAGGTGTACGTTTTTACTCTCTTACTTACTATTCTTTTTTTTCATTTCTTTTATTCGTTTGATCATTTTCATTGTTAGTTTTATCTCTTTCTCCCCACTTTTTTCAATTTCTTTTCTGTACTTTAAAGTATACTAGCATAGCTACACGGCCTTTCTAAGATAGACAGGAAGCTCGGTTTAGACACTGCGCTATACTAGAGAAATTTCATCCGTATGCCCACAACAATTTCAAAATTAAAGAACGTTATGCCCCCCAAAGTACGTGAAAATCTCCCCACCAGATATTTCAACCGAATGGTTATGAAGAGCAGTTATTCTCCGGATATAGAGCACTTTCTGTTACCCGGGCGCAAACCCATTCCCCCTCACAAAAGACAAATGAATAAAAACAACTTTTCTCTTCAACTAAAATAGCAGAGAGTGTCCGTGGGGCCGAAAAAATTAGCTGCGGTACGCAGACTCGAACATGAAACGCGAAAGAAAGAAGAGGAAACAATTACGGGCAAGAGCATTTTACCCCAGGACCACGGATTCTCATGACATCATGAACTTGAAAATAAGCTTTTTAAACACACTTTTAGTTTGATACGCGTGCGTGACTTGCGAAAACAACGACGCGAAAAATAATAAATAAACTGTTACAGAATTAATCCTTCTTTCTAATGTTCACATATTGTGCATCCGAGGGATAACTCTTTTAGATGGTACCGGATTCGACCCGGTCGGATGCGGCCGTCAAAATGTTTTACCAACATACACTCAAACTAACCAACGGTATGCCTTTATATAATAGACTAGCAAGGACACACTGTGTGCCCGGGCCGACATGAAGTTCGGTTTGGAGACCCATGCTATACTAAGGATATTGAAGACTTTCATCGATAGCCCCACAATCATTTAAAAATGAAAGAACGGATAAAAACACAAAAATGTAATCGCCCCCAAAAAGAACAACCTCTCACCAGATATTTAAGCAGAAAGAATACGAAGAGAAGTAGCTATTCTCCAGATACTGATTACTTTTTGGTGCCCGTGTGCTTGAACTCCACCAAAAAATAGATACATGACTCAAAACAACTTTTCTTTCAATCAAAATACCGGGGAAAAAAATGAAACGCAAAAGAGGGAAAGATGTCAAAAAGTTCCGGACAAACGCACTTTTCACCACGGCCACGAGTGTTTATGACGCAGTAACGTTGCAAAATAAGCATTTCAACATAGTTTTAGTTTGATACACGTGCGTTACTTGCGAAAAACGTGACTTGAAAACAGACCCCCTTCCACAAAGTGGTCCAGTTAAGCACCACCGAATTTTTTTTCTAATTTTCACATATTATGCATCTAACGCATTTTTCTTTCAGATGGTTCCAGTTTCGACCTGGTCGGATGCGGATGCCAAATGCTGCAGTTGACATACACACGCACACACTAACACAAAGAATGTTTTCTTTAATAGATTTTTTACCCTCATTCTTTTTTTATTTTAGGTTCTTGTTTACTAATATTCTTTCTGTTCATTTTCTGAAATTTGACTTATTTATTATAATCGTTTCAAATGACATCAGGCACTCTTATAAATGAAATCAATATTCCAGCAGAGATCCATGACATTCGATTCGAACAATCCCGCTGGTTGCCTTCTGTTATGTTTATATTTTGTTCTACATTTTATGTTAATTTTTATTTATTCAATTCATACATTGTGCCCTATTTTCTGATTTGTAATAATGCAACAGCTTCCTTTTAACAGATATCTATGATCTGAATTATTTACGTGGAAGTTATCAATATTATTTAAACATTAGAAGTATGAGATTCTATCTCATTACATTCATCTATTGGGCAGTATTTGACAATCCAGAAACGAAAACTGAGAGAAAATAATCTAGAAAACATACATTGTATATGAAGGCGATCCACTAAATTAGAGGAATTCATTGATAGCACAAATCTTGTTCTGAGGAGAACAGTTTTTGTAAAATGTCTATTGTTAAAAAGATCTCGTGATTCTCCGAGTGATGACTAAATTAACGTATTTTTATACGGAGAAAATAAAGGTTGTTTTTTTTTACTGCAATTAAATTCTATTTTAGTTTAGCCTTTTCTGAAGAGGTTAAAATCTATGCTCGAATTTTTGTGGTCCAAATGAAACAGCAAAGAGTAATGAATTAATTCGAGGTAGATATATTAATGATTCCTTCTAACCTTTACTACGAATTCATGGGCAACCTTTTGCATCACAAACAGAAACGGAATACGGATAACAAATCTCAAATAATTTTACTTAAAATCCAAAAGAGCACATTAATTTGTTTAAAAAGATAAACGATAGTAAAATTAATGAAGACGAAATTTCATTTACAGGCATTTAGACGATATAAGAATTATACTTCAGACTGAATAAATCTGGTAGATCCTTAAAAGTTTAGACTATAACTAAAAAAACTATCAGATCACATCCAATTCATAAATTATATCTTACCTCGTTCTGACATTAAACTGAATGATTGAATTTGCTTACAGAATTGTTTAATTGTAAAACATTAGTCTTTTGC